>NW_028145340.1:0-173722 GCF_050948025.1 Trichoderma camerunense
ATTAAAAAAAGCTAATAGTTAAAGATAAATTAATTATTAAACTATTTTAAAGTAAAATAATTACTAAACTATTTTAAAGTAAAATAACCTTTATATTAAACTATATAACTTTTTTAAATAAAAACTATAAGAAATTTAATATTATTAAAGGTTAGCTTAATACTAGGCCTAAGATTAATAACTAAAGAAATATAATAGGGTTAATAAAAAAGTAGAATAAATAAAATAAAGAAGTAGAATAAATAGAACTAAGGCTGTAAACTATTATAGTATATTATATAAAGATTAAGGATTTATTTATTTTATATATTAAAGTTTCTTTTTTTTTATTTATTTACAGTTTTTATAAAATAGTTTTATATATCAGAAGGTTATTTTAGTTTATAATAAAAATATTATACTTATTTTTATTAAGGGGATATTATATAACTTTATATTAAGCTAGCTAGTTCTCCTTTACGCTCCTCCCCTACTTAGTTTTTTCTCTTTATTTTTATTATAATTTAAATTATAGTTACTAAGTTTACTTTTTTATAACTAAGCCTAGTACCTTTAGTCCTTTTATATTTTCTCTTTTTGCTTTGCTCTTTCGTAATCTTCCGCTTGATCCCTTACATAGCATGACTAAGGATATAATTGTTGACATTTGGAATGAGCCAGATGGCGCTGGATTCTGGGCGCGTACACAAGAACAGTACTTGGAGATGTGGGGACGCACGTATTACAAATTCCGGTGAGTCAATGGAAAACATATCTGAGACAGATTTGATGCAACTTTGAAAGTGCTAATAGAATTCTCTTCCGTGGCAGTGCTGAATTTGGAACCAAAGTGCTCCTATCTGGCCCTGCAAGTGCTGGCGAACCCCTTAATAATAGTTGGTTTGCGAATTGGTGCTCTTACATTTCCCACAACGGTAGCATTCCAGACCAATATGCATGGCACATGGAAGGCGGAGGCGGCGATTTGCTGTCTGCCCACGCTGGTTTGCTTGGTTATCTTGAAGAATACAACCTCCCTACTCGCACTATCAATATTAATGAGTATGGAGTCTTCAAAGAACAGGTTCCCTCTGGATCCGCCTGGTGGATTGCTCAGCTTGAAAGAATCAATGCTTTTGGCCTGCGAGGTAACTGGCTCAGCGGTTATCAACTTCATGATTTCATGGCCAGCCTCATTGGCAAGCCAGATTCCCTGAGCAATTACAGCGCAACCTCCACGGGCTATTTCCCCGTTGGCGACTATCAGGTTTACAAATATTATAACCTCAACATGACTGGAAGCCGGTATGGGACCACGCCGTCTTCAGATCTTGCACTGGATGTCTATGCTACAGCTGACCGGGGCCTCGCACGCGTCCTTGTGGGTGTGCGTGTCAAGACGGGGACCTGGGAATTAACTCTAGATAATCTGACCTCCCTTGGCCTTGCAGCCAGCGGCAGTTTGGATGTTCACACTTATGCATTTCCTGCAGTTGAGCAGTATCAGCAGTGGGCCGAAGTTGACAGCCCAATCGATTTGGGATGGTATTCCCACCCGTACACTGATGGATCCGTGACGTTTCCTGTTAACCAGGTTACTACGGATACTGCCTTTGCTTTTGAATTTGCTTACTAACTCTTTGGCTGATATATTTACGTCCGGTGCAGGTGTGCCGGTTTATCTAGCGGGAAGTAGGACGATGTTAGAGTTGGAGATGGACAGCCTTAAAAGGGGAATTGAGTAAGTGTTAAGGAAATCTGACGGATCTGAACGCTTGTACTAAGTATGCTTTGTCATTAACCTTATTCTTTGTGATTTTCTATTTACATCTGCGTGTAGCTTTGCAGACTCTTCCAAAGATCACATCTTGCTATCTGATCAAACGGCACAGGCTCCATGGCAGTATTGTTGGTCTGTAGTCTGATACGCTGCCCCGTGCCTTGGCCCCAAGGATCCCAGTTTGGCGCCGAATGATACTTTGCCACGTTCGGATTCAACTTCGTCACAAAGCTCAAGAAGTAGTGCATGGTGACGGGGACGATTGCCGCGTTGGTCGTGTAGTAGGACGCCGCTGCTGTGCCTGAGTATCCGAGCCCAAACACTGCGCTCGTTTCGAATGTGTGAGGGACGCCGAGGCCGTTGGCGACGTTGTCCGGGTCAAGGACGTTGTAGTGGTAGTTCCAGACGCGACGGGGGTCGAAGAATCTGGCTACGGAGGCGGCAACGGTGTTTCCGGGACAGGTGAATGTGGATTCTCCGTAGGCGGCTTCTGCGGAGGGGAAGTATGCTGCGTGCTTGGGCAGGGGGGTTTCGAGGGGGTATGCGCGGATGATGCTTTTGAGTTGGGAGTCTTGGAGGTAAGGGTAGTTGTTTTTGAGGAATGTCGAGACTTGGGAGGGATTCGTGGCGTTGAAGGCGAAGTATGTGCCTTCGTTGGTGTCGTCGCCGACGAGGACGGGCACGCGGATGAAGTTGCCGCGCTCGAAGTGATTGTACAGGTGGTCTGTGATGAGATCTCCGTCGATGACGGGGAGCCAGTACCACAGAGGCAGAGGATTGTCGCTCGCTGCTCCGATGAAGGGTGCGTTGGGGGCGGCGTTTAACAGGGCTTGGGTGTCTAGATCGCGGAGACAGTCGAGAGATGAGCAGTTTGTGTTGGAGAGGAGCTGGTGGTACTGGAACTCCATGTCTGGGACAGTGCGGAGGGTTGGCCAGAAGGGAGACTCAGGGATTGCGCCGACAAAGAGCTGGGTGTCTTTTTTGGCGGCGTAGGCTGTGAGGTGGTGCGTTACGGAGCCGGCGCCGGCGGAGGCGCCTTGGATGACGACGTGTTTTGGGTTGCCGCCGAACTTGGTTTGTTAGTCTCATTCAACATTGAAGAGGGAATGGTTTGCATACTTTCTTGATATTCTTCTGTACCCAGTGGAGGAGCTTCCTCTGGTCGAGCAGACCTGCGTTGAGATCTCCATCTTTCCTCACATGCTCACTGGCAAGAAATCCCAGAGCGCCAACGCGGTAGTTGAAGTTGACAAAGACAAGGCCATCGCCAGATTGCTTGATGACTTCGGTGCCGTTGTAGTTGGAGTTTGAGTTTTGGGCGTAGCCGCCGCCTTGGATGTAGACCCAGACGGGGAGGTTGGAGTTGAGGGTTGCGCTGGAGGGCTTGAAAACGTTGACGAAGAGGCAGTCTTCTGCGTTGTTTGCGTCTGCTGTTTGGCCGACGGCTACGCAGATTGGGCCAAACTGTTGTTTGAGGGTTAGTTAACTTGATTGATGTGATGTTTATGAGGGTGAGGTGGTTATGATGTTTGTGAGGGTGAGGTGGTTTGACAGACCTTGGAGGCATCTTGGATAGATTTCTCGGGAGTTGGGTCTTGCGGTGCGCGGAATCTGAGATTGCCGAGGGGAGCTTGGGCGAATCTCATGCCTAGGAATTGATCTACTCCTGCATCGAGGCGGGCGCCACGGTATTTGGCGTATCCTAGGTCGACGATGGGGGAAGATTGGGTGGTGTCATCGGATCGCTGGTGAATTGCAGCGCCGTGGGCGATTGGCAGCAAGGAAGTGAGTTGTAAGAGAAACTTCTTAGATGAAACCATGGTTGCTGCTATTTGATATCGTGAGAGCTAGAAGCTCTGATCATGAAGAAGAATGGCAACTCATATTCACGGTGTCGGCAGGTTTTAATTTGTCAACTTGCCTTTTATAGCCAACCCCGGACTATGCAAAGATGGACTGACATTGGCACGCATGAAATCTACTCTACCCCTCACTTTTACAAACCGGCAATCCATTCTGCGTATTCGATGCGACATTGCATCTGGGTATCACCGACCCTCTAGCTTGGAGTTCGTCCGGCTGTTTTGACTGGCTCCCCACACTTGGAGATCGTCCCGGCTGCATGGCTAGTGGTGGTGAAGGGGGTTCCCGATAGGGCCGGGTGAAAGGCATCTGCAAGGTCCTTGTCCAATATCCGACGGAATGGCCGGCGAGATTGATCGTGTGATTTCATGTTCGTTGTTTTGGAGTGCCGACGTAGGACAGATTAGTTATTCTCGGAGGGAAAAGTTGCCATAGATAGCTGTTTTGGCGGGGTTCGTATTCTGGGGTGAAGTGTGCGAGTGTGCTTACTCTTATTCCGTACTTGATTTCTAATGTTTATTGATATTCTAGATCTTGTGTTTGACGTAATGCTGCTTGTGTCTTGGATCTATTACGATATGTGCGGAGTGGAGAGAAACACAAGTCGTGGTATTCTGTGCTTTATACGGATTACCGGATGGCGGGGAAATCTCGTACCTTTGTGCGGCTAATCCAAGACTTGAAGTGGACATAGCCATTCTGAGCGTTTGAAAGGATCCGAGTTGTAAGACATTAAGTAAATTGAGGCGCTGGCATGCGGATACTCGTCGGAAGTAGTCTCTTGTGTAACTGCGGTTGGTTCCGCATATCATGATTGATATTGCATCATGTGAGGCATTGGGCCTGGAGATGTAACGAGTCGCCGTGCAGGTTGGCCAAGTCTTAATATAAAACTGCACAACATGAAATACCGTTTGACTGGATCGGCGTATCGTAAATCCAGGTACCTACTGCCTTGTTTCACATAAGAGCATGGGTCGTGACATGGGCATAGTAATATGAATAATGGCTTAAAATTATGCTGTATAAGCGGGCGGGTGTTCCATTTCCTCAAACTCCTGCATGGACAAATCGTAACCCAAGTGCCTCTTCAGCAGCTCATGAGTCACAAACCTTTCTGGCGTATTCCCCTGTGCATCAACAAAAGACACGTGTGGGTTGACTTCGCTTATTCTTTGCAACTCATTTGCATGCCTATGGTGATGAGGGCAGCCGTCCACTCCGACCAAGAATATGGTGACGTGAACCCATGAGAGACCCAGTAAGTCAAGTTCAAACTCGTCCATGTCTTGGGCCTCTCCATCTAGCAGCAAGAGGACTCTTAGAATGGGCGTCTTCGGTCCCGCTTGCCAGCCGTACACCGGGTGATAGGTCGCTGATGCCGAGTGTTTTTGAAAATGGAGCTCTTTGACCTTTTGCCACCCCGTCATAACGCGTGTGCCGCCTCCGAATCTGACTGTTCCCCAAACCTTTTCGAAATTCTGGTGGTTTAGAATGCCAATGTATTCTGCATGGTTGGCAAATGTGGTTAGCTGGTAACCCTGAAAATTGTGATCGTGGTTGGCAAGGGCGTCTGTGAATCGGCGGATGATGGCTTTGGCAGTATCTGAAACAGAATGAACATGGTTAGCAATTGCCAGCTTTTTGAACGAAATGGAACACTTTACCTCTATTTTTGGGTTGAGTAGATCGAGTGTATCCTGTTATGAGATACTCGTCGTATAGTGGCCGCATTGGCTCAAAGTCCATCGAGCCAGATACGTCTACCAATATCATGCTATCGTCTGACGCAGTCTCTGGAGCATCATAGGGTCGAAATGGCGGAGGCATAACTTGTTTAGAATACCCTTCAGAAGTATGCTGTAGGTGGCAAGTGTCGTCTGCCGCATAATACGCTGGGGGTGGCTCTACGGCAGATGCCATCCTTCGTCGGGCCATGTCGAGTGCGGAGATCATGTCGGGCTTTAGCCTCTGTCCGGCCCCGGCTCTGTGATTCAATACCCAGTATAGCCTCTCTTCTGCTGTATCGTCGTAGCCCCTCCAGGCTGGTGTGATGCCTCTCCACCCTGCACTTGCGTCAACCGTGAACTTGAGTGGGTTGGATATCTGGTTCGCCCACGCCACAGGAATGGGCTCAAAGTAGCCTGCCTGTAGCATATGAAGATATTGAATGGGTTTGAATTGACGCATTTGGGCGATTGTATTAGCCATCCCAACGTTGTTTTGGTAGGTGGTCACGATCTGTCGCCACTCGGCGTCTGGCCATCTGCCATTTTCCTCCTGTATAATCTCGTCACGTAATTGTCTGCATTGGCCCAGCGCCGCTTCTAGCTTGATGGCTGCTCTCTCTTCGGCAGACTTGATTGAAAAGGCCTTCTTTAGCGTTCCGAATCTTGATGATTTGCTAGATGAAGATGCTTCGCCGTTGCTATTGGCCGTTGCACTCGCTGAGCTTTGTTCTCCCCTTTTCTCGGACTTGTCGTAGGCTAGTCCTTCATCCCCCTTTTTTGTTGATGTTGAAGAAGCTTCGCTAGCTAAAATTGACCGTGAAATATCAGGATTCTCAAGGTCCCAAATATTCATCCTTGGCTCCCTTGCATCGATGGCAGACTGGGCCTCCGCGTTGAGCTGTGCATTCAAGCTAATAGTCTGATGAACTGAAAGACTGTAATATCTAGCTATAGGACGCGCCATATATATATAGCTCGAACTAAAGTTGCCATACGGCGAGGTGACGCGCATTTTATACGGATTCTTGGAATAGTAACCGAACCTTGTTTGGTAGCAGTCATGATATGACTTTTCACCTACAAATCCGTCAGTCGAGCCGATGAGCAGTCGAGGGCCCCTGAGGGCATCTGGCGTCTCTTACCCGGGTACATGACGGCTTCTGACCACTTATTCTGCACGAGAAGGCGTCGTACCTTTAGAGCCATGTATTGGTGAATGTCACACCCACAGAGGAAGCCGTCCACATCATGCTCTGGCTCGATGTCACTGTTGAATATGCGGTGTGCTAATTGCACCTGCTGAAGAGTATTTTGCATTTCTTGCTGTGACTTATGAGATTGGAGTTCAGTAGATTAGGGGGGAGCACACGCAAACCTCATCTCTGGCACGTATCCTCGCTGCCTCAATCACTTTGTTCGTGTGTGTCCGTAGATGTTGATGGACGGCGTGTCCTCCGCCGTTGTTGGACGAACCATGTGATGGCGCATGGTACGCCGGAGGCGCTTCGTCGACTGAGCTAGGGACGACATTGGCTTGTTTGAGAGACTTGGTTTCGGGCTGTGAATATTTCCCCGGGTTATCGAGGTATTCCTCCACCGCTTCGTCTATGCTCGCCGCGCCCTTGCCACAGAATTAGCAGCTGTGATTGCTGACCTCGAGATTTGAGCAGTTACGTATGCACCTCTAAAAAGACCCACGCCTTGCCCTCGTCGGCATCTGGAACGCAGGAGATGAACTTGGCTATCGCGTCTTCGGAAGGCACCATGGTGTAACAAGGAGTAACTGTGGAATTTGGACCAGAAGCTCTAGCATGATATTAAATTGAAATTGAAAGACATTCAAACAGTCTAAATATGCGCGACTTGGATCTAGTTGCGCAATCATTCAGTATCGTGGCTGTGACGGCTAAATCGGCACACCACGTGCAGCCACTTACATACATAGTAACTTCCGGCTGTCGGAAGGATTTGGATTTATATCTTTACCAACGCGCTTAACGCATGGAATATTCTTTAGCTACAAACACCCCACTGTAAGCTAAGATTTTCAGCTATACAAACTAAGTAAGTGTGATGAACCGGGTTTCTATAGTAATAATAGCTTCTAGCTGAAGAATTAAGAGAAGTATCAAAGAAACATCCAAATAATTTCCCTTGAGCGTCTACCGATATAAACCATCACGCAAAAGGCAGTGGGCGGAAAGCCAGTGTGAATAATTTTATTCATATAAGTCATCATCATCTTTCTAGGACTGTAGGGGGTAGAAGTTTGCGGAAATGGCCCCCATACAAATATTGGGGGGTTTCGATTCTTAGGTGGTTGTAGACTTTTGGGGATATAATATCGTATGCACAGCCGATCCCTGACACTATTTCATCTTCATCAATGTATACACCCATTCCTTCATGTCGTATTCGATATTCGACGGTCAATGATTAATACTCAGACACTGTTGTTATTGCCGGTTTCGATCTTGTCATTCACCATCTGGCTCTCCCTCATTGATACGACAATCGATGTCAGCTGGTCAATCTTCTGCTGCAGCTCCATAAGCTGAGCCTCAACTGGCGAGGGCGCATCAACATCGTCCTCTTCGCGATTCCGGCTAGACGGACGCAATTTCATCGCAGATCTAAGAGATGCAATTGGGGGACGGCCGGCAGCAGATGAGGGTCGAGCGGCCTCCGACCTACGGCGTCTCCCCTTAGGCTCCTTTGGGCCCTTGAAGCCGCGGAACTCGTCATCATCATCGCCCTTGTACTTGAGATACTCGTACAATTTGATGACGCCCACAATGGGCGCGTGGGTCACCTTGAGAAGCCAGATCCTACCTTGGCGGTATTTGTGGGACCTCGGGAAGATGTATCGCCATGGCCGGAACAAAACCAAGGAAACAAGGTTGAACGGGGGGTAAAAGTGTGTCAGGCGGTTGCTGGTTGAGGCCTCCAGCACGTACACGCTGTACACGTAGAGGTACTCCTCCTTGGCGTGGGTGATGACGCGAGAAAAGCTGTTGGAGAGCATACCGGTGAGCGAGCCCATGAGAAGGAACGACGACAAAGTGATAAAGATGATCATCAAGGGAGGTCCAAAGATGGGATCAATCTGGTCCATGATCTCGAATCCCACATAGCTCGAACCATAAAATATCTTGGTCAAGATGCCCGTCATCTTACCAAAGCTAAAGATGTCTCTGCCCACGAGGGAGAAGGTGGTCAGGAAGCCAAGGTAAACAACAATGACAAGCACCATGAACTTGATAAAGTCCTTGCCCATCTCCTTGAGGCAGGGAATAAGCGTACCCCAGTAGGGGCTCAGACTTAGGATGGAGCAAATACGGGGGATCATGAAGAGAGCCTCCAAGGCCAGCACATCAAATGCCAGGTCGTTTAGGCGCAAATCTTGACGCATGATACCGATAATTCCTTGGTCACAATTAGCACTCGGTGTTTCTTCTGTGAGCAAGAGGTACGACACTCACTTAATACAGCAAAGATGGTGCCAATGAGGATCATAATCATGTCAAACAAATTCCAGATGTCCGTTGCGTAAAAGATGGCTCCGGCATCAATCCATTCACTCAATTCATCGTAAAAGAAGGCAGCCAGCCAGAAGAACAAGGCGATTTCGGGGCCAGTCAGGCGGCTTTCCTCCCGCACAATGAGGACAGAGTAATACAAGCACATGAAGACGACAAAGAACAAGACTTCCCAGCATTTGAGATATTTGGGCACACGGAGTCGGGAATAGGGATCCGACGTGAATGGGTTATAGAAATGGGGGTGCTTGGTCGAGTTGAGCGACATGGAATCCCAGAAAACAATGTCGCCATTCCATATGCCCACGATGATCTTCTGCACGACGTGCTGGCTGAGAAATCTCTTGGCGTCGGCAATAGCAGCAATCTCAAGAGCATTTAGACCTTCAAAAGCGGCGGTTGGGTCATCATCATCATCACCTCCATCATTCTCGTCATCCATGCTAAGATTGGTTAAGCGAGAAAGAGACGACAGAAGCTGTATCTTCTTGGACGAACTTCCCGCAGGGAGATGAGCATCTGAGCCGTCAAAAGAAGCCAGCACGCGAGGAATCAAGGGAGTGCCCTCGCCAGCTTCGGGATCCGATGGGAAGAGGCGATCAGGCTCCTGCTGCTGTTGCTGTTGCTGTTGGGCCTTTACCTTCTTATGGTCAGGGATCTCGTAGAGGCAAAAGGTCACAGCCTCGCGCTCCGAGTGGTGGGTCAAGAATCTCCAGGCTACAATCTCACAGGCATTAGAGCGAGCTTCGCCGACGCCCTGGTTATCACGATCCGAGGCATAGTGCCATTTGAGCGCCCTAGCAGTGGGTGATAAGTCAAGCAAGCACAAAAGGGCCGGAATTGGGCGTCAAGAGAACCTACAAAAGAGCATTGACGATGGCCGGGTTGGCGCAGGTATCAGCCAGATGGTCAACCAAGAGGCGCAGCGAGGTGCCGGCCGACGTCGTGCGCAGCTGCTCAAAGCTGCTGGGCAGCTCGATGGCCTCGGTGATGTACTGGCCCAGCTTCTTGACGACGAGGCGGAATGAGTCGTCCGGGCCGATGTAAGGGGGCTCGATGTAATCAAAGCGGGCGGAGAAGGGACTGCCCTCGCGGACAGGCGGCGGTTTCTTGAGCTTGACGCGGATGGGCATCTTCGCTGTGCTATGCTGCTGTACAGAGGCGAGTGGCAATCTCCAAAATCTCGGCAAAAAGAACAAAACAGGACAAAGGAGATGATGATGATGATGCCAAGAGAGGTTGACGAGAGCAGAGCGAGTCCCCAAAACAAAGAAAAGAAGCTCAAGAGAGGGGAGCAAGAGCCAGACGAGGTTGAGACGTGATAATGGATGGAGCTGTCGAGATGGATGGGGAAGCTACAATCAATTGATCTTAGCGACGTCAATCTAGCGCGGCGTGGCCTGTGCGTGGCGCAGGTGACTGTCGATTGCAGGTGCATTGCGGTACGGGAAGAGTACTTGACTCCACGCGGTGCTGCTGGTCAACAAACAGAGCATCACTGCGCTATTTTGCTACCTGTACAACCTCAACTGTGCCTTCCCTTCCGAGCTGTTTGAGGTATCTCACAAGTACCCTCATGCAGCACCTGCTGCTAGAACCGCTATTACGGGTCGCTGGTCCCCTAAAACATGAGGTCAAGTGTCGCATCGCCCACTCCCACATGCCAATGAGAAGAGCTGCAGCCGCCATGCTACCGGACATCCATTGGTGCCGTTTCAGCCAGCAACCCCTGTAGCACCTTCTTTTTATTTTATTGATTTATTTTCTGGGAATTGATGGTGTTGAGAATCGAAAAGCGAATCAATTGTCAGATGCAGCTCTCGAATGGGGTTGATGCAGCAACTCCACCACTCTATACTTATACGTCATCTGGAGGCTCATATCGATCTCACTACAGTGCATACAAGATGGGAATCGTAATCGCCTTAGTCCGTAATAGTACCCAAGTTGCAGCAGGGAGAGGAAAAGCAGCCTTTGGACGTTGCTGGTGGATCAAAGCTGATTTTGTGGTCTCGGCTCGGAGAGGCAGTGTTCCAGACACTTGACAGCATCTCGAGATACGGCACCTCCAGATTACTCTGAGACCGGAGTTCGGGTACCGGAGACATTACAAAAACCTCAATTGCCTTGCCTCTGTCTGGTCGTCACCACGTTTCGCTTCTCTCAGCGCCTTTGCACCTGTTTCACGCTCATGGTTGCCACGACGCAGTGTTTTATTTTGGCGTCGACTCTTTATCGTTTCATGCTAATAAACCTCAATCCAGCTAGGTTCACAGCATTGCTCCCTTAACACTAGAATGTAGTATACGCGTAATTGCTCATCGGGCAGTGCCATGATTCAACGCCCGCTCAACTTCTGTAATAAATACCCGCGCTACCCAGCGTGTAATATCGCAAACGCCCAAAATCAATGCATCCATTGATCTCTCTTAATTGAGCGTTGCCCCCAGCTACTGAGCTTGGCCTAGCTAGTCCGGGCCGTTGCTACATGTAATTAGGGCCACCAATCGGTAGCCGCGAATTCAGGGGGGCTTGACTCAGGGCGAACAAACAAAAAAAAACACCACGGGTTCAAGTGTCGTTGAGTTGTATGATAGCGCATGGGCCTTGAGAGTCTGTGTCACTTTTATTCCGCACAATTCAAATTTGACGCTCTTTAGACCTTTAGTAGCGACGCAAGGGGACGGACCTGAAGCAAGTTGCCACTGAAACATGCAATGTAGCCGCCTCAAAGAGTGAGAAGCTCCCATAGTAGGTAGACAATGTAATTCGCAGTGTATTCAGAGAGCACTATTTTATTCACAGCTCCCTCACCTCACCTCACTTCACTTCATCTCACTCATCTCACATGCTCGCCCTACGGCCACAGCCCTCTGTTTGTTTACCGTAAATAATAAGCTCTCAATGCCTATTTATACCATCAACCCACCCTCCACGCAAGATTCAATCGTCCCGCTGCACCCTCCATTGGCCGCATTGCTCGACTAATGTATGCCAGTTGGGTCTTGCAGGGGTCAATACGAACAAGGCACACTACCCGAGCAAAAAGCATGAGTAGCGCCAGTGCGACCTTGACTTCCATGTTCACAAATCTGCAATCTGCCAAACACACCTTCATCTGCAGCTTCTCTTCCCTCTTGCACGTCAGTTTCCCTAGTTCCCTAAGGCACCTCTTGGTTTGTGGCTTTGTTTCCTTTGTCCGTCAACTCTCTCCTATTTTTGCGCCTAGAGTGTTATAGACAACAGCCACCAACAAGATGATCGTGGCCCCTCCGCCGCGATCCTCCACTCTCACAGCCCTCGCCGTGTCCTCGACCCTCCTCCAGATCGCATCGAGCCATGCGCTGCCCCGAGAAACAAAAACAGTCGCCATGCGCGAGCTCAACGTGGCGCCGTGGCCCATCGCCCCCACGCCAGCGCCTTTTCTCAGATCAATGCCGGAGCGTCATCTGCTGCAGCAACGGGACTTCAACACCGTCTGTGGCTTTATAGGGGGCGACCCAAACTTCCCAGCCACGTGCCTCGCCGGATCGCACTGCGCCGTTGACGTCGAGAACAAGGCCATCGGATGCTGCCCGGATGGCGCGCCCTGCACCGAGGGCATCTTCACCGGCTGCGTCGACGTCAACAGCCCGCCGCAGACGGAGCTCAACCCCTACGTCTTCACCTGCACCGGCGCCGACGTGTGTTACCAGAACCATTTCGACGGGGGCTTCTTCCAGTTTGGCTGCGGCGCCTTTTCGCATCTGGCGACAACGGTGGCTACCACGGCGGTTAGTCGCTCGCCGTTGGACTTTAGCCACGTCTCTTTCCAGCTGACGGCGACGCCCACGCTTCTGTCCGAGCCGACGACGATTGGATCGCGGACCGGAACTGAGTCTACTTCCAAGACCACCAGTCGCGCGACCAGGACCAAGGGCACATCTGACACTTCTGAGACGGGCACGGCTACCGCAAGCGACTCAGCCTCAACCGGAACCTCGACGTCCACCTCCACCTCAACCCCTGATCCCGCTGCGCCGACTTCCAGCGGCAGCTCAAAGGCCGGACCCATAGCCGGAGGCGTGGTCGGTGGTCTCGCCGGTCTTGCTCTCCTTGCCGGCCTGATCTTCTACTTCCTCCGCAAAAGGAGAACAGCCACGCCAACCCAGTACATCACGTAAGAAATTTCCATGCGCCATTGCTTTTCACAAAAATACCAAGACACTAACCATAAACAGGCCATCAACTGAGAAATACGACAACTTTGACCCCCGCACATACCCTCCAAACACCGCTCTCCTGACAGAAGAAAGGGGCATTCACGGCGACGAAGCTGAAATGACACCGATTACCCCAAGACCTAGCCAACCCGCCCCGCAGCTCGGCGAGCTTGGCCTCGCTGTGCCTCTCGATCCTGGATACGGCAGGCCGTCAGACGAGATTCCCCTGACGGAGACTGCTCCAAAGCCAAGCTTCGTTCCGCCGCCGCTGGATCCCGAACCCGAAGATGACAGGCCGTACAACCCACGGAGAAGAGGTGATGGCGACGGCGCCTCTTTCTGGTCCCAGACCAGATCCGAGTCTCGGTCTCGTGGCCGGCCGTGGGTTTGAGGAATTCGACTCTGAAATGATACCCCTTAAAAAGAGAAAATGAAAATCCGTTTGTATATGCTGAGTCATAGCGGCTGCTACTTTTGTTATACCGTTTTTGTAATGTTTGAATCCGAAGACCACCCTCGAAATACCTTCTAGAAATACCTCTCTACCCGCAATGACATTCCCCTTCCTCTAAGGGAATGACACTCCTAAACCTCCACATATCATACTCATACTTCATCTCTGCTTGTCTTTCGCAAATTAATCACGTTTGGCTTGGAAAACTGCTGGCTTTGGCATGTTCTCTTTTTTTATCCCTTTTTTACGCGTACGTATATTGTAGTCGATTAGATACGGCTAGAGGAAGGGGATTACGACGTTGACCGGCAGATGGGGCGTTGGAATACTGCTTGTTTCGAATCCATGAACGTTAGCATAATATATTATGGACATACTGCCAACATCAAATGTATTTCTTCCCATCACCAGAATAAGAGTCTTTGAGAGAAGAATTGAAACAGCATATATTTTTACAAGATATTTACCTGTTTGATGCGTGTCATGCCGTGACACCTTGCCCGCCAACGGACCAGATCTTGATTGACGATTCATCAAAGATTCTGCTATGATGATTGTATCCGTCAAGAGTAGGATCAGCCCCCGCAGAGGCAGTATCCAAGTCTTGTTCTCGCGGATACCCCCAGCCTCCCGAGCATGTTGCCGCAACAGAGCCGCTAGAGTGTACAATCGTGCTTCCTATCGGAGACTCATGGGCTTTCCACGTCCAGCTAGGATCAATGGCATCGTTCTGCATACCAACCCCCTCCCATACCGCCACCGTGCCATGCTGGGTGCCGGCCCAGACCTCAAAGCCGGTTTCTGCAGGAAAGACGTCAAAGTGCAGCCGCTGCTGCGTGGTCGACCTGCGTCCCTTGAGCACGGCCAACAGCTGCCCGGTTCCCCGGATATCGTACACCAGCAGCCCGTCAGCCTGACGCTCGTTGACGACAAGGTACCGCCCGCAGGGGCTCCACGCCGTCTGCACGACGCCCTGGCCTCCCAGGCTGATACGAAACGCCTTCTGGTCGGCATCCGCGATCGACCAGTTCGCAACAACTCTATCAGAACGGTGGAGATCGTACGTGCCCATCCAGCGGGTCCAGGTGCCGGCCGCAAGGATGGATCCGTGGCCATTGGCGTCTGCAGGAGGCGATGACGCCAAGGCGGCCACGGTGCCTTTCATGCCGACGCCGCTACCCTTGGCGATGTGGCGCCGGGATGGAATCGTGGGAACGGTGACCGTTGGGCCATCCGAGCAGTGGCCAGACACGTCAAAGAGATCGATGCGGTTCGCTGAGCCGCAGACGAAGTGAGTGCCAGGGTATTCCCAGAGCAGAGACGCAGGGGTGATGTACTGCTCGGACTCGTGCCGGATAAGCTTATAGGTGTAGAGGGGGGTTCGGCTGGCGACAGCAGCAGCAGCAGCAGCAGCAGCACCCGTCTTCGTATCCTCTGGCTGAGGAAAGGCGTGGTAGAGATGGAGGGGATGATCTCGACAGCCAACCAGAAACATTTGCGAGGCCGGATTGGCCAGGGAGAAGTAGGGCGCGGCGGCGAGGGTTTGGGTGGGCTCTGGGAGCTTGATGCTGGCCTGGCAGCCCAATTTGCGCGCTTCTCCTGCAGGCTGCAGGAGGTCTGCAGGAAGGACAAAGGATGATACGGTCTGGTCGGATGATAGGGCGAGAATGACGGTGCCGTCGGCTGTCCATTGCGCAGACGAGTAGAAGCGTCGGTTCAGCGTATTGAGGCCGGCATCAGGGCCTTTCCCGCTGTTCTCGCTGCTGTCCTTACGGTTTCCATTTCCCTCGCCAAGTAGAGACTTGTCGTCCAATTCCGGCCTGT
The DNA here is from genome assembly GCF_050948025.1 of Trichoderma camerunense. NCBI lineage: Eukaryota > Fungi > Ascomycota > Sordariomycetes > Hypocreales > Hypocreaceae > Trichoderma > Trichoderma camerunense. The sequence goes on from NW_028145340.1 coordinate 15,372, forward strand.
TCACGGCGAGACGCTCAGCAAGCAGGCGGATGGCGGGCGCCTCTTGTTGCCCGCCATGAGCGAGAGGCGGTGCTTCAGGTTGGTCTTGGTCTTGGGCCTGGTCCATGGTCATGGTATTTGCACTGGCATTGGCATTGGCACTGGCATTGCTGCCCCGGTAGACAAGGCTCGAGCCGGTCCACATTCACCGCTGCATGATCGATGGGCTCCGTGCTAGAAGATGGTGGCGATGAGTGTCCAATCGAATCAGCCGGATGTCGCCGTAATCAGTGAGTTGTTCAGGTTTGACGACTTGAGGTGCTGAAAATGCAAGGGAGGAAAAAGATGGGCGGACGCTAAAGGCGGAAGCCCTGAAAAATCAAGGTTACTAAGGTACCTAGCGCGTACTCTGTACTTGGAAGCGTGCCTTAGCACCAACCTGAAGGTACCTTGGGGAGATCTAAATGGGCTGCCCTACCCGACCGGACGACGTCATTCCAGCACCTTGAGGGTCCTGGGTCGAGTACGGAGTACGGAGTGCGTACAAGGCAGTACTTTGCGATTGATACCTCCGAGAGCTTATAGGTGCTGACGGCCCTGACAAGGATTGACCTCAATATTGGATCTTATGTACTATTGACCCTATGTACGTATGTAACAAAAGGTCTGGAGCTCATCACTCGCACTGAATTGGGGTTCCATGACAACTATTAACATTCAATGTTCAAGCCTCTCTCCTTAGTGCAAAGTGGTGGTGTTAGCCCCCTGTGGCCCTCGATACGGGGTACATTAGCTTCTCGGGGCTTTCAGAGGCAGCAGCTGCTCCAAGCACCAACATGTAGGGTGACACTGCAGCCGTGATGGGATCAGGTGGCTGAACTGCTTGATCCGTGCCGATTAATTGCCTGCGAGCACTGAGACCTCGAATATGTAGATTTAGTGAGCTTCTCTTCCGACTGAGGGCTCTGCACAAGACTTCCAACGACTGGCCTAATCCCAATCCCTCCCTATGAGAATGAGAATAAGATCAATCCCTCCCGTAACCGCAACGCCGCCCGCACGCATTGACTCATTCTGTCCATGTCAGTCATAATCATTGCTGAGTGACCCCTTACATGTATCGTGTACCTGGTGGTTGCTGCCTACGAGTACCAAGCCAAGACCTGGGCTGCCCGTATTCTCTTCCCCCCACCCCCCAGAAATGGATAGCAGGCACCGAATGATTTCCCCGACCAGCCCAAAGTTTCCTAGCACTCGGGGCTGCTGCTAAAGGGATTGAAGCGCTGAGTGTGGGCGGATGAGCTCTCCGTACCCCGTACTCGCTAGCAGGTACAGGTACTGCGGCGCTAGCCCTCAGCAGCACCCGTTAGCCCGTTAGCGGTAGCCGTTAGCAGTACTGGGTACTTCGACGGGGGCACATGGACCGCTAGCAGCACAAGCACAAGCACAAGCACAAGCACAAGCTCACCATCTCCCATCCGGCCGGTGACATTGAACCTAATCCCATCCATCCATCCCAATTCATTCGCCTTACCTTAGACCTCTTTTCGCTGCCTTGTCTCACTTCTGCCACGCTCACTTTGCCCTGACCTGACCCTGAGAAGCTCCCAGCGAAATCGTGACCCCCGGCTGCCAGCTTTAATCAATATCAATCAACCGCCTCCCGCCCTTCTCTCGCCCGACCATGAATCCCGCATAGCCCGCCTTGCAGTTCATCACCTCGCCCCTCGCGGCTTCAGCCCGACCAAAGCACCAGCCAACAAAGAAATCCGACATCGCAGCAGCATCAAGCCTCGCCTCGTCTCTCCCTTACCAGATCGTTTCTACCTGTCCCAACTCAACGCGACTCCACAAAGACCAGCCGTTGACCCCATCGACCAACTCCCACGACCGAGTCATCGTCTCTTCGTCTCCAGCTCCATCTCCATCTCGACTCCTCCATCGATGCCAAACACGATGGAGACCTCTCCCTTGACAATGGCCGTGGCCTCCACTTGCGACGCCCTCAAGACGCCCTCCTACATGGAGCTGATAGTTTCCATGTGAGTCGCAAATCTCGTCATCTCCAATCTCGTATCTCGTCTTGGTTCTAACCAGCACATTGCAGCGTCATTCTTATCGGTCTCTTAATCTCGTACCTGCCACAGCACTATCGCATCATTTCTCGAGGCACCTCCGAAGGCATCTCCCCCTACTTTATTCTTCTCGGCACAACCTCTGCCACCGCTGGCTTTGCCAATATCCTGACTGTGGCACCCTCCCGCAGAGCCATTGGCTGCTGCAAGGAGCTGGAAACATTTGAGTGTGCCGCCGGACTGCTTGGTGTCGCCCAGCTCGGAACGCAATGGCTATGCTTCACTGCCATGTATGTTGACAGCCCCCTGTCCCCTGTCTATCCCTGATGACCTCCGCTAACTCCCCGATCCCTGCAGCCTTGTACTGTTCCTCATCTTCTTCCGCTATCGCGAGGCTAATGTCCCCCAAGAGGAACTTGGTGGAGAGAGCCCCAGATGGCAAACGGCCGTTGCCGTCGGTGGCCTCTGCATTCTTCACGGCCTGGTTGTCATTGCCTTGACTGGTGTTTTCGCCATTGCCATGCCCGACCAGCTCAACTTGTGGGCTAACCTCCTCGGCGTCATGGCTGCCGTTCTGGCTGCCATTCAGTACATTCCCCAGATTTGGATGACCTACCACCTTAAGCACGTCGGTAGCTTGAGCATCCCCATGATGTGCATCCAGACGCCGGGTGGTCTTTTATTCGCCGCCAGTCTTTTCATGAGACTTGGCATGGAGGGCTGGAGCACATGGGCTATTTACCTGTTGACGGCCGCCATGCAGGGCAGTGTGCTGGCCATGGGCATCTACTACGAAGTTGCTAGACGCAGCGACGACTATGCGCACAGCTACGCCAGCAGTGCGCCCCAGTCTCCCATCGAGCATCACGCCACGCCGCAGCGCCCATACGCTCCTCGCACCTACTCCGAGGGCTGGGAGCGTGGCCTACCGGGCCCTTTTACGGGTCACCCCGAGCGATACGCCGAAACCGAGGAGGATCTAGACGACATCGAGGAGCGAGAAGAGCGAGCCATTGCCAGAGAGAACCAGCCACTTCTCCGACCTGGCGGCATTGGCAACCCGCACAAGAACTATCACTCGACCTCGCGCCACTAAATTCGTGGTGGTCCATCGATAAGACCGCCTTGAAAAGAGGCGCCAATTTTTAACTAACTACCGTTGCTGCTGTTTGCATTTGAGCTATAACTTGTACCATTGCAGAGATAGAGCATCTCAGTGCGAGTAAAGGGATATTGATGCATTGCGTGATTTAGGGAGGACCCCCCTTTTTTTTTCTTTTTTTATTAAAAAGAGCTTTAGTTTTTTCCCTTTTGATTCGGATATGATGTAAGATTATATATAGTAGTCGTCTACGGAGTAGTCTACTTTGCTCATTACCTGAGCTATGAGGAAATTGAGGCCGTTTATTTGGGCCGACGTTATGCATTGCAACGCTGACTGTTAAGCGAAATCACAAAAGTGCTTTTTTTCAACCCAGATCATGCGCCCACATTTCTACGTAGACACACGTATATTGAAGAATCAGCAACTTCACTGTTCATATTTCATGTATGTGATTGTCATATGTTTGATCTAAAAGCCTCCATCTCCTCGTCTGGGAGGTGAACGATTGTTCTTCATTAACTCTAAAGAAAGAAAAATGATATATATAATCCACCATCATAAACACGTAAAATCCGTTAGATCATTAAAACGGAATAGAAACACAGCAATACTTTATAAACATCCCCCCTCTTCTAAAAATTCATTTCACGCACATTGCTCTTCTTGTCCTGCCCCTTTCCTCCAGTATGTCTCTCCTCATCATAACTGCCCTGGCTGCCACTATCATCCGCAGGCTGCATATCGTCGTCGAGATCCTCACCAACTTCCATCCATCGGTCGCTCGTAGCGGGGATAGGCGAGATCTTGCACAGTATCCAGTACATGCCGAGCGAGACAATGAAGCCGCAGAAGAAGTTGAGGTTGTAGATGTAGGTGGCGCCAATGGGCACTTTAGTGCCGACCGCGCCGGCGAAACCAACGACATTGATCAAAATGCCCGAGATGTAAGCTGCGTATGCGCGCCAATGGATTCCCCAAGTGTAAAAGTACGGTCCGGTGCTGCGGCTGTCGTATAGCTCCTTGATATCCAAGTAGCCCTTTCGCACGAGGTAGTAGTCGGAGACAATGACACCGGCGATGGAGCTGAGGAAGACGCTGTAGGCAGACAGGTAGGTCGTGAACTGGTTGGAGCTGCTGAGAAGATTGTACGGGCACATTGCTAGACCAACAATGGCGCAAATGTACGATCCGCGGCGGATGTTGATATATCGGGGGAGAAGTGCCGTCATGTCGGTTCCTGCAGACACTGAGTTGGCAGCAATGTTGGTACCCAGTTGAGCTAGGGCAAAGGCCAAGGAGATGATGAAGACGCCGAATCTCTGGCCAGAACCGCCATCGTCGATGAACCGACCAAGAAGATCCAGGGGACTCCAAATTGGCTGGTCATAGATGATGGTAGACGACGACGAGACGATGATTCCGATGAAAGAGGTGATGGCAAAGCCCAGCGGAATGGTGAAAAGCTGCGACCACAAGGCATCCTTGGGCTTGCGCGCAAATCGAGTAAAGTCGCTGTCGTTGACAACCAGCGTGGCAAAGTTGGCGATCGAGGACATGACTCCATTGACGAATTGCCATCCGAGTTCGCTGCCGTGAATGGTGGCAGGCTGTCTAATGATGGGGCCAACACCACCAGCTCGGACGCAGGCCCAGATGAGGAACGCAATTCCAGCAACAGGCACAAAGTAGGCCTTGACGGTGAACAAGTGACGGACTTTGTGTACCGGGAACCACAGAGCTGGCAGAGAACACACCCAGAATATGACAAATGAGACGTACTCGGGGGTGTTGGTGGCGCTGGTGCCAAAGCTCCCCGGCATCTTAGTGGCATCCCAGGATTTCCAGATGGAACGGATCATGAGATAGACGCAAGTGCCACCGATGTAAGATTGAACGCCATACCAAATACATGCTGACTATGTTAGCTGTTGTTTCCATGTGATGAGTGTGTGATTGGCGAAGAGCCCAAAGAAGCCAGGAGGATGCGTTCCACATCGGGTTCACTTACCCATGGCAGCACGATTGAAAACCGGCCATAGACTGCCCCAGATGCCAAAAGACGAACGGCCAATGACTGGGAAACCAATATGGTATGTGGCTCCGATGCGCCCAGTGGTGACAATGAAGCAGGCCGAAATAGAGTAGCCCAGCCAGACGCAAATCCACGCCTGCCACCAAGAGAGACCGGCGATAATCATGGAAGACGAAATCATCCACGTGTTGATGTTGAACGAGTCGGCGATCCAAAAGGCAACAAAATTCCAAGGGCCCCATTGTCGGCGCTCCTTCTCCACGGGCTTCAGGTCATGATTGACTAGCTAGGAGGAGAGTCAGCACCGCGTCTCGTCTCGCTCGGTCTCATCTCATCACGTCTGGTGTAAGTCTCGGTTCGGCTGTGATGCTCAGAACAAGGGTGGCGCGATATCACGACGGGATGAAGAGAGAGGGTTCAGGTATGAGATGAGGACGAGGAAGGAGAAGAAAAGGACCGCACCATCAGCTGCGTAGTCGTCAGGCCAGGCTCGGCCTCGACAGCCAGCTTGTCAGCCAGATTTCTGAACCTCTGTCGCAACGCCATTGTTGATGGTCGGCAAGCAATGAGCCTTTCAAGCAGGAAAGGGGTTCAATTGCAGTCGAGAAGAGGGCATGAACCGTATTTTAGACCTTTTCAATCAGAAAAACGTTAATAACAAAGAATCGACCGACCATGTACAACACGCAATGGAATGATCGACGCACAGATGACGTGGGGAGCCAGAATTATATTTTCTCGGGATGGAGGGTGGCAGACGTCGTTTGTGGGGGTTTCGCGAGGCGATGATCCACTGGCCACTCTCTTTTCCTCTGATGGACACGCGAGTTGGGAGCCTGATGCCACTTTGTGCGATGTGAGGCTTTGTATGTACTCGTACTCCCACAAGGATGTGCTGGGCCGTGTGCCTTGAGGATCGGCGCAGAGTCGTCAGAGGCTTGAACTCAGCGGCAGCGGCGCAGAGGCGGGAGAGTCGAGAGGCTTTATTTGATTTCCTCTTCCGGCGAGCCACCGGCTGGACAAGCCAACAAGATACAAAGCAGATGCGATAAAACAAAAAAAGCGGAGTTGGAGGGCGTTGAAAAAGAGCTGATAGTCGATCCATGCTGACTGACTGACTCCAGGTTGGCCCTAACGACACGATTTCTCCCTATCGGCGTAGAATGCCAGGCCTGTGGCAAGGCAAAGCAGGGACGATGTCTTTGACCCTCAGCCCATCTCAGGCCAGGGCAAGGCCCGTCGGCTGCCTGGCAAACACCCATCTCGTGGTCTCCGAAAGCGATGATACCCTGCGATTGGTGGTGATGGGTTCGACGATAAGCTAAACCCATGGTCTGAGTGAGATAGTAGCAGCAGCGGGACAGGGGTCGGCTAGTCAGAGTGTGGAGGAGGATCCGCCATCCCGCAAAAAAAAGAAGAAGAGGAGGAGAATTCGATTACCCCATCTTATCGAGTCAACGGGAAACTGGGTGGGCTTTGGCGCGATAACTGCCGAATGGGTCGTTATCTGCTATCTCGGGACAGCCAGATACGCGGGAGATAAGTCGAGATAGTAGTAATACTAAATAATACTGCAGATAGCCAGACGGGCTATTTTGTGGATTTATTCGTGTATGTTCAACAATAGCGCGGGAGGCTAACATGTTAGTTTCAGATTGCAAGACAAGGCCGTAATTGTTCGTTGATACATGTACATCGTAATAAGCCGGACGGGAATGGATGGTGCTGCAGTTTTGTGGAGGAGGGGAATTGCCGCACAAACCACAGCACCTTGGGATGTTCATGTGATTTGATGCAAGGGAGAATCAGCCAGCCACCACATGCGAGATCCGGCCAAAGGATTTAATGTTACTTTTGCTTTTACTAATACTGACCCTGCAGCATGTGGTTGTCGGCAGAATTCCGAACGGATTCTAGAATGCTGAGAGGCGCAAGAATGACGAGTTGGCTTTGCTATTCCTTTGCAACTGATTATTACGGTACTGTACCACGCTACCCAATTGGTGTAGCAGAGCAGTGCCGTGGTGTTGCAGTTGAAGCCGTCATTATTGTATCGTCAACTCCATTTATTGCCATTTTATGCTTATGAATAGATGCGATGAAAAGATTTCAATTTCGTCATTGAATGGTCTAGCAGCAGCTTCGAAATGTTGTAGCTTCCCTGTGAATCCAGTTATAGCTCCTTCGAATCTTAATGCCCATGTTCCACCTGTGAAGTACATATACATGGAGCATTCAGTGCTGCTAAAATACTGGCAATTGGTTGTAAAGGGATTTCTTATTCGAGACCCATTGTCCAGTACCTTGCACCTTTCAGAGACGTCGACAATAGAGCATATTTGCTTGTTGAGGCTGACTGAAGCTGTCCTGTGGAGCTTTGCTTGGTTATTGTTCAAGGTGATACTAAAGCGAATTCTCTGTTACACCACAAAGTAATCCAATGCAGGGGAGTAGCTGAATATCAAGAGTGGAATTTGTCAGTAATTGTCTTCAACTCTTGAGATAAAGTACAAATTTTATGCATCATAGACTCCTCCTTACTACATTCTCTTCATCTCTTGATATTCTCTTGATAGTAGTTCTTGAACCCAAATGCCCATGCATGTTGTCTTACCCTGCAGCAAAATCTTAAAGTGGTTCGTTATCGGCTTATCGCATACTCCCCCGCCGGCCAACCAGCGACGCGTTGCCAGTCACTAGCCCGCTTTTTTTGTTTTCAATCCCCCACCATCTCCCCTCCTAACTACAATTTTTGGTGCAAGCATCGCTTCTCTCCCAGGAACCGCGTCTGGGAACTGAATAACGGGAAAAAGAGACGGAAGAAAGGGAAAAGGAAAAGAGAAGCAACAAAGTCCTTTTCTACCTCTGTGATTCCGCCCTCGCCCATCATGGAGGACCAGCTGGCGCAGCTCCTGGCCAACACGCAGCTCCCCGAACAAGCACCCCGCCAAGCTGCCGAAATCGAGATCAGACGGGCTGAGTCGAATCCCGCGTTTCCCATTTCCCTTGCTCGCATCGGTGCGCACTCGTCCATCGACACGAGCATTCGCCAGTCTGCTCTCAGCACTCTGCGCCTGTTTATCGAGAAGCATTGGGCCGTGGAGGAGCTCGACGATGAGCCCCATGTTCCCATCTCGGACGAGGCCAGAGAGCTTCTGAAGCAGACGCTGCTCGAGGTTGCCCTGAGCCCCGAGGACGACCGAAAGGTCAAGATTGCAGCCAGGTAGGACTACACAGCAGTCTCGCGTCTCACATTGAACGACCTAGCATTCCATTACCGAGGCTAGGAGGATGCGTGCGGGCTTGAACAATAAACAGTTTTACTGATGCCCTCTCTTTACTCCAGTTATGCTGTTGGCAAGATTGCCATTCACGACTTCCCCGACCAATGGCCTGCCCTTCTTCCCACCATCCTCAATGTCATCCCCACGGGCAACGATTCTCAGCTCCATGGAGCATTGAGGGTGCTTAGCGACCTTGTCGACGAAAGTCTCAGCGAGGACCAGTTCTTCTCCATGGCTCAGGACATCGCCAAAGCCCTCACCGAAGTTGCGCTCAACGAGAACCGAAAGCCGATGCTGCGCGCCCTTGCCATCTCCGTCTTCCGAGGATGCTTCGACTTGATGTACATGGTCAAGGATGAAAACAAGGACGTCAAGGTCTTTGCCGAAGAGCTGCTGCAACGATGGAACCCCTTTTTCATTGCTGTGCTCAAGGGCCGCCTGCCCGAGGGCGACTCCAGCTCCGGCGCTCAGCCCGAGGCCTGGAACAGCATCATTGCTCTCAAGCTGCAAGTCGTCAAGACTCTGCTCCGCATTCGCCGTGTCTTTCCCAACCTTCTCCTTCCCCAGAGCACCACCTTCTTTACTGCCGTGTGGGAAGAGCTTAGCATCATGCAGGGTGCTTACGAGCAGCTTTACATCATCGATGAGGTGCAGTCTCGATTGGAGGACTCCGACAACCTCCCATATACCCTCGATCTTCTTATCCTAGAAGAGCTTGACTTCCTTAACCAGTGCTTCCGCGCGCCCCCTGTCCAGGCCGAACTCGACAGCCACCTCCAGGCCCATACCTCTGGCCACGAAGTCCCCTGGATGATGGATCTTATGAAGATGCTTGTTGGGTACTCTCGGGTCACTCGCGAGGAGCAAGAACTCTGGGACTTTGACTGCTCCTTGTACTTGGCAGAGGAGACTTCAGTCACTGCTAATTACACTGCCCGTACTGCCGCTGGTGACTTGCTCATTAAGCTAGGCGAGTGGTTCAATGAGAAGACGGTCGACGGCTTGTTTGGACATACAAAGAGCCTCTTCCCCGGTGAGGGCCCTTCCGCCTGGAGAAGCCAGGAGGCCGCGCTCTACCTGTTCGTCATGCTTGTTAGCGATTTCCAAGATTTGAACAAGCCCATCCCCGACGTCGTTGCAAGCGCTTATTTGGAGCTTGTCGACTTTTCCATCTCCCAGGCTAAGCAGCCGCTGTTGCGCGCTCGAGGTTATCTGGTGGGTGGCATCATCGGCCGCTCACACCAGACACCTCCCAACCTCGTCGATGCCATCGTCCATTCCATCACAAATGAAGAGTCTGAGGTTGTACAGGTTGCATGCATCAAGGCCATTGAAGGCCTTGTCAGCTCAGGACGTGTTGCCCATGACCGCCAGACACCCATCATCGCCTCCATCCAGTCTTACATGAACAGCAAGGACCCCGAGGAAATGGAAGAGGCTGACGAACTCCTCGTTACCCTGACCGAGGCTCTCAGAGCCGCCATCGGAATGGACAGCCAAATCGTCATTACCAGTGAGATTCCGTCGGTGGATCTTCTGTTCTTGCTGGCCAAGCTTGGAGCCAGCAACTTCCAGGTTACGATGCTTGTAACGGAGGCATTTGAAGACATTGTCACCAGTCTCTCGGACGCCTCTTCATATGGCGCTCTGTGCCAGCGTATCTTGCCAACATTGACTGGCGCTTTTGACGTGGCCAACCTCACAGAGGACAACCCTCTTGTTACGGTGAGTTGGTGACAATGACAACCTTCTTCAACACGAATCGAAGCCACTTACTGACAATAACTTGACATAGGTTGCGACTGAGTTGCTCGTCGTTTTGACAGAGCATGGCTCTGAGCCCCTCCCAGAAGGCTTCGTAGCTGCTACACTCCCCAAGCTCAACCGCCTGCTCATGGAGTCTGGAGAGGGCGACGTTTTGCGACCTGGATCCGAGGCAGTCAAGTGGATTCTGGTTCACGACCACCAGCAAGTCTTTAACTGGCACGATTCCAACGGCCGATCCGGTTTGGAAGTCTGCCTGCACATCATTGACCGACTCCTGGGTCCTTCTATCGAGGATAATGCTGCTTCCGAGGTTGGAGGACTTGCTGCCGAACTTGTCGAGAAGGCTGGACAAGAACGCCTGGGACCATTCCTGCCCCAGCTCCTGCAGGCCGTTGCTAACCGACTTGCTACTGCTCAAGCCGCCGCTTTCATCCAATCTCTTATCCTCGTCTTTGCCCGACTGTCCCTGGGCGGTGCGCAGGATGTTGTAGAGTTTCTGAGCCAGATCCAGATCAATGGCGAGAGTGGGCTTCAGGTTGTCCTGGCCAAGTGGCTGGAAAACTCTGTTAGCTTTGCTGGATATGACGAGATTAGACAAAAGTCTGTTTTAACAATCTTGGAGCGAGCCCCCTGGTTTGGGCAGGACAGATTTGCTAACGTGTTTGTAGTGTGATTGCTTTGTCAAAGCTCTACTCGCTCAACGACCCCCGAGTAGCGCAAACATCAGTCAAGGGCGATTTGATCGTCGGCGCCGATGACGGGATGATCAAGACCCGATCTCGTGCCAAGAAGAGTATGTCCCGCGGTGCCTTCACCATTTCCAGTACAGACGTCATGCTAGACCGACTGTATCACCAATACTTCAAAGAAGATATCAAGACTAATACACCAACCCAACGAATAGACCCCGACAAGTACACCATTATCCCTGCCACGCTCAAGATTGTCAAGGTCTTGATTGAGGAGCTCCTCTCTGCTTCTGGTGCCCGTGCTGCCGCTAGTGCCGCGTCTGCTGCCGTTGCCAGTGCAGAATTCGACGACGAAGACAACGACGAGGAGGGATGGGAAGACGACGACGACACCCTTGACCTCTCCCTGGGCGCAACCAAGGCGGAGCTCATGGCGTTTGGCATGGACTCTAGCTCACGACAGCGCGACGACGAGACGCAGCAGTATCTGACCGAGTTCTTCATCCGCTGCGGCCGAGAGAACGTAGCTAACTTTCAGGAATGGTACAACCTGCTGTCGGACGACGAGAAGGCCAAGCTGAACGAAGTGGCTGCTGCTTCGGGCTAGAATGACGGGGAAGCGCCATATTAGACAGCTGAACCTTGCTTGGAGAAAAATTCACTTTCCTTTTCTTCCACTTTTTATTATCTAAATAAAGTGAAAAAGGGGAACTGTCTTGGATGGAAAACAAAATCACTTTATGACAGCGGAGAGAGTGCAACTGAAAATAACAAGAAATCAAAGTAAAACAGAGAAAAAAAAAGCAGGCAAAGATCATGATTGATACGAAAAACGTTACGATGGTAGAGGTGGTAGTGATAGATACCTTGATAGTATAGAAAGAAATAAGACATTGTGCAAGAGAAGAAAGCGCCTTGTATCAAGCACCAACGTTTGTCTGATTTAGCTCGATTGGAGCGAATTATTTTGTGATGGCCGTCTTTTTCCCGCTCTTTACATACTATTTAGGAAAGGGGTCATATATTGTATCGCCTTGCATACTTTTCACATAATACTGCCAATTGTTGAACTTTGATACGACAATCTCATCATTCATAAGATATATTTTCCAACGAGTGATAACTACCTTACTGTAGCTGCGCTGCTTATCGCTGCCTACACCACACAAACTATGTAATAGGTGTCGTAACAAGTACAATGAACAAATACAACTCATTGACCGCCGCTCAATTTACTCCCATCGTCCGCTGTCTTAGATAATATCTCCCGGTCCAAACCCGCCAGAACCAGAGCCAAAGCCTCCCGGACCAAAGCCAAAGCCTCCGTTGTTGCCGCCCCTGCCGCCTCCTCTCCCGGGGAATGGGGGCTGCTGCCCGAGGGGGTACATTGGCCCGTCACTGGGATCGACAGGATCGTACCTAGCTCCCGGAGGCCTTTGCGAGTTGTATCCTTGGCCATACTGTTGGCCTCCATAGCCGCCCTGTCCCGTAAACAGCGGATCGCCAAAGGTGGGATGCATGCCCGAAAAGCCACCGGGCCGAGGCGGACCTCCGCCCACAAACGATCCCCTGAGCGGATCGTGGGGGCCAAGTCCTTGGGGGTTGAGATCATCATGTCCTATGTTGATGGGAGGCATTCTCAATCCACCCATGTTTCGCGGTGGAGCGTTGATTTCGTGTTCATCCTCAAAACCAGGAGGGGGGAAATCACCAGGAATGGGTCGCCGAGGAGCGCCAGCATTGGGCAGTAAATCGGGATGCGGATAAGGGTGTGGTGGCTGCTGTGGTCGAAATGGCTCTGATGCCTGTGGAATCGCACCAGGGCGGCTGGGAGTCATGGAGCTGGGAGGGTCAAATCGTCCAGGTTGTTCGAAGCCGGGAGGGAGCTGTTGACCGCTCTCTTGAATGCGTCGTTCAATTGTAGACGGGGTCTTCTGTTCCACGCCTTCCTCCGTCTCGGAATAGCCCTCCTTCTGAAGCCTTGGGATCAACTTTTGCACGAGATTGACCCTCAAGTCCCGAATTATCCTCTCGATAGTTCCGGGTGAGTCAAATAGAGCCTTCAGCCTCTCCACAAGATTGCTTCGGTTCTCCTGTCCCTGGCCATCGAGGGGAATGCGAAAGGGCAGTTTGCTAGCGTTGACGACCTTTCGAGTCTCATACTCGATCCGGTAGATCTTTTCATCGCCGACAGCGAGAGCCCGGACCTCGACCTTTGCGCCCATGCGGTCGACGCGCAAGACAAATGTCATAGCGGACTGTTTGTGCCTATATACAAAGGATAGAGCGCCGAATCCATTATTCCACTGAGGGGGCAGACGAGGCGCCAGAGTCTGGCATTCCTCTGTAAGATATCGTTAGTTATTCAGCCTTGTTTATGGACAGGGTAATGAGGGGCAGCAAACATACCCAACAACTTGTCTTCGTTAAAGCCGTACAGCCGAAAGTCGAGAGAGACAAAGTATGCGTGTGCGAGCAGCGCTACGACTTCGTAGGAACTTGCGATGTCGGACGATTCGTCGTTTGGCTGATGCGTGGGCAGAGCATCGGCCATGGCCTGGAGCACCGAGTCTGTGCTGACCGGCGTGGGCCGTGGTTCCGCCATGATGATGTGATTCTTGGGGGTGTGATTTTAGAGATTATTATCAGCAATGCGCAGTGGATAGAAGAGATGAGGATGTGGTGTTGATGCGACTGGGATAAAGACTGGAAGAGTGGTGATAATATGGTACAGAGTGTTGATATGTAATTGGATGGATGTTGAAGTTAAGTTGCACGTTGGAGGCGTCATTGCCACTGCTGCCTTTAAGACCGCCCGGGGAAGCTCAGCCCTACGGCAGCCTCTAGCTCCAGCGAGCTCCAGTGAAGCTCCAGTGGATCGCAGTATCCGCCAGGTAGCGATTACTTGATACAGCGAGCTAGAGCAGGCTACAGTGCGTGCTTGAGCATTTGAATGATTGGTACTGAATACGTCCAAGAACTTAAACGACAGCAGCTACTAAAGGCACTAAATTCTTTACTGTATGACGAAATGGAGGCCCATCATCAACACTCACCATTCATTCATTCATCCATTCAATCACATGACACTCCAACAACTCCAACTCAACTCTCTACAACCCCCCAAACCACCAAAAACCAACCATCACCACCCAAATGTCAGCCTCACCACCACATCCCCCTCCCCAAGACTCCTCTCACTCTCAATCTCACTCCCTCCCCCCTCACACCGCAAACCCCCTCCTCTCCTCATTCACATCCTTCCTCACCATCGCCATCCACTCCCTTCTCTACCACCGCACCCTCTACCCTTCAACATCCTTCCTCGCAACCCGTGCATACAACCTCCCCGTCCATCAGTCCCGCCACCCGGGTCTCTGCACCTGGATCTCCGACGCTGTCGCCGCCATCGCTGCTCAATTACGCGCAGGCTCCGTCCGCCGCATCGTCCTCGCTATTCACTCTCCTCCAGGATCCTCACAGCCTGCAGTTGTTCGCGAGAGATGGGTTTTCGACGTGCATCGTTTTCCGGCATGGGGCAGCACCGCTGAAACAGACGCCCCGACTTCTCACCAACAGCAGCAACAGCAGCACGAAGATCTCGATGATCCCGTCGCGGAAGATGCCGATGACGGTGGTGCTCCCGAGAAGCTCAACTGGGCCGATATCCACGAAGCCCTAAGAGCAGCCCTCCAAAGACTCGCCTACGCAGCGCAAGGCGCGCCCAAACTCCCCCCAGGATGCACATTCACGCTCGCTCTCGAACTAAGAGACGAGGCTGAGGCTCCTATAGGTGTAAGTCAGAAAACTCGACAAAAGAAACGAGAGCTGCCCAAAGAACCACCAGCTAACACAACACTCTTCCAGTATCCCCAACCATGGATCCCTTCTGAAGGTCCTTTGCAACCTCCTACCACGGAGAAACCGCATCAAGGTGAATCATTAAGAGGAGCTGCCACGAAACCCGTGAGATCTGTGAGAGCGGATCCCCTTTTCTTCGAGTGTTGGCTTGAACAAAGTCCTTCTGATGCAGAGGCTGTAAGTTCCGGTAGTGGCATTGTGACGAATACATCATCAGAAAAAATATCACAATGAAACGAGAACTTGTAAACCACCAAGACACAAAAAAAGTCATTAATAGAAATGTGAAAAGGAAATAGAGTAAAAATTAATGTTAATGCGTCTGCTTCGTCATAACATTCTTCATCTTTGCTATGATCATTCCGTAGTCTCTCTACCCTACCCTTTCATGTCAAAATAATTAAAAAATAGAGAGAAATAAAACAACAACAAAAACAGCCCCATTCTAAAACACATAATCCCACCCGGGGGCCATGAAAGAAAAAAAAGCAACAAGAAAGATTTGGAAAAAAAAAAGCCCTCCTCCCAAATTTCATAAAAGACAGAAACCCCCCTCGCCCAAGACTCCCCTATTTCGCATGCTTTGAACCCTCCCAACCACCCCTTTAAATTCCAGAGAGAGCCCATCCTTGTTTTCTGCGGAATAAGTAGTATACAGCAGTTTTTCTCTTGTTTTTTTTGTGCCACCATCATCGCCCTGCGTCTATTAAAAAAAGAAGATTTTTGGAAGAAACGTGAGAAAGAGAAAAGATAAAAAACGGGCCCGACATTACCACATGCCATCATCATAAAAGCCAAAAAGAAAGCATCAAATCAAAATCCTCTCCAAAATCAGAGGGGAAAAAAAGGAATAGAATCTCCTCATTATCGCCGTTATCGAGCATCATTAACTTATTCCGTCGTCCCCTTCAGCGCTGCCCGCAGGCTAATCATTTCGCGCTTCAATCGCGCATTCTCCTTTTTCATCTTGGCAAGTTCTTCTCCTTGCGTCTTGAGCTTGACAATCAGCTCCTCTTTATCTTCTTTGCCCTTGCCCTTGAGCGCCTTGACAATCTTGCCGAGCTCGGTATTGAACCGCTCGTATAGCAGCTCGTTTTCTGCCACGGCTTCTTTGTGTAATTGGTCGATGGACCGCATCTTGGACTCGGTCGTCTTGAGAGTGATTTCCACGTCTCGCTGGAGCTCATCCTGTCTATCACGCAGCTCCTGCATCACACCGGGCATCCTGTCCTCTAGCGAGGCGACCGATGAAGCCAGCAGCTGAATGCTGGCTGCTTCGGAATCAGTCAAGCTATCATTGTTCACTCGTGCCATTTCCTCGCCAATCTTGAACAGCTCCGATTGCAGCATGGCATCTGCTTCTCCCACAGCAGTCTTCTCTGTCTGCAGCCGCTCTCGCAGCTTTTGCGGAGATTGCAGCCGGAGCTTCTGTGCGGGGGTTCGCGTCGGGCTGATAGTCACTCGGACTGGGGTTTCACCAGACGAGCTTCCGGGCCGGATGGGTTTCGGCGGCAGCAATGTGGGAATGTTAGACGTCGACAGTGTTTTGGTATGCGTTGGCTTCGGCCTCCTGTAAGGGGGCGGATCTTGTCTGGTCGGTGAATTTCCACGCATTGCCTGTTCCAGCTTGGCCTGAATCTCCTTGATTGGCGAGCCTGCTCTGATCCGGACACTGCCGTAAATGTCCACGGAGCCCATGTTTTCCTTTTGCCGAGGGGATTTGAGCAGTGACGAGTCGGGGCTCAGGAGGGGAGTCTTCACAGGGATCACATTGGGGCTGCCGTTGACCTTTTCCGAAGTGTTTTGCAGGACTTGCAGCGCATCTTCCCTTTCCTCCGCCTCCCTCTCTTCTTGAATACTCTCAGTCTCCATCAGCGACGGAAGATCCGATAGAGAGCTTCTCCTCTTGGCATGTCTCCTCGGTGACCCGGGGGTTGGCGGCTCGGAGACGGGCTCCCCAATCGTGTCGAGCGGGTACTCTTGGCGATGCGCGCTGGGCGGTCTGTTCAGCTCCTCAAAGGCACTAGCTACGTGGACCCTGTCTCCAGATCCCGGCCTGCCCAGCGTAAATCTCTTTGAAATGTTGTTGTCGTCTATCGACCGTTGACGTAGAGCCTGCTGCATCGTCGCCCTAGACATGCTCTGGCTCTCGCCTGACGCCGAATTCCGGTGCTTGCCGAGACTTCTCCAAACAGAGTTGCGCTCCTCCTTGGAGTTTGAGTTTTGCCGGAGCAGCATGTCCAGCCCGAATTTGCGGCGCAGAGACGATGTGTTGGAGGTCACGGATCCCTGGTGAGACTTGTTGCCGCTGCCGAGGCCAGGGCCGCCGTTGGCGCGTGCCTGGAACGACTCAATCAGAGCCAAGTCGGCCAAACTAAAGCCAGCATACGTGGGCTCGCCAAATATCCTATCGCAATCGTCCACCAGTCGATCCAGCAGGTTGATGTAGTTCGCCGCGGTGCCATCGGTAACCAGCATCTCCGAAAACGCCAAGGTCAGCGCACCGCGATCGCTATCGTTGCTACAGCCGTCCAAGAGATCCGCCAGCAGCTTGATGAGTGCCGTGAACGCCCTTCGGTTTTGCGGAGCCAGTTCTTTGAACAAGAAGTTGACAAAGTCGGCAAACTCGCCAGGGACTCTCTTGTTGGCTCGCTCCTGTAGAGTGTCGAGCATCTTGATCGTCGTCACAGGCCCAATCTGTTCGGCCCAGGCAATATGGAGAAAATTCTCAAAAGCTGTAAAGACAACTTCGGTTCCAACGTCGTTGGCCACTTCCACCTCTGACGGATTCTCAATGAGTCGATTGTACAAGTCATTCACCAGAAGTTCATCGGCCATGGAGCGGTGCATCAATGTCCTGCCGTGAATAGAGCCCTTGCGATATTGAAGAGCCGTTGTGAATGCCTCAAAAGTCTGCTCTAACCGAACGAGTGGGTTTTCTGGCATAACCTCTTCCAACGGCCGGCGCGAGTTGTCTCTGCCCCTGATCGAACCATACACGGAGTGGTGGCTGTCAGCTCGTTGGATGGAGGGTTGGTGCTGGTGCTTGATTTCGGAAAGTGTCGTCTCGGAGGCGTTGTTGGAACCGCCACTCCATAAGCTGGTGAAGAGCTTGACAGGGGACGCCGCCAAGAAGGAGCGTGTCTTTTCTGCACGATTAAATAGACACAGCGTCCTTAGCGTTTTGGAATTGTAAGAGACCATGGGGGCCGTGAGATTTCGGTTAGACACGTTGAACTGGGCGCTCAAGAGTTGCATTACTAGGCGGGGTTAGCATTCGAGAAAGGAGACAGGAAAAAAAGAAACAAAAGAATACTCACTTCTTCTTGACATGGTTGGAAGGAAGTCTTCCAGAGCCACGTCGTCTTGGTACTGCTTCCCATTGAGGCCCACGGTGAGCAGGGATATCCTCTTCATGTTCTTGCTCGCCACATTGATGACAATCTCGATGCCATAATGGCCAACTGGAGCTCCCTTAGTTCCCTTCTCATGGTCCACTACCACGCGGATAAAAGCGGGTTCGCGCCGGCCCTCCACGAGTTGATCGGCGCCCTCTTGGTATATCGCGGCGTGCAGACCCAAGTTGTTCTCGGGCATCCGGACTGAGCGCAAAGTCCAGCGAGGGTCTTCCCTCTCCGTCTCGGAAAACCGCGCCTCGATCCTTGCCTTGACGACATCTTCGCTCCACTTTGCGGCTTTGCCCTCAAAGGCTTCCTGCAGCAAGAAGCATCGCGACGTGATGGCCTTGGGGACCTTGTGCTCGCCGGGGTGCATGCCCTTCATCTCTGCGCTCGACGTCATCCAGACGAGGTGGCCGTCTGCCGATTCCGTAAAGCGAACATCGGCAAGGTGATGCCATCCGGTAAAGATGAATTCATACACGCCCGGGCCACCAGCAGCGTTCGTCATGGAGATGAGCAGCTCCGCCGCCGAAGGCTTGTCGATCTCACGTAGCAAATCTCGGCCCGTCATATTATTGTCGCCCGATTTCCTCAGCATGACTATGTAGTCAGAGAACAAGAGAAAGATGCCCGCGTCGTCGGAGTCAACGGTGGCCTGGTACGGTGGTGAGAGCTCCAAAAAGTCGGCGGCTAGGATGAGGCGGCCCTGGGGCTCGAGGTCAGCAGGCCAGGCCTCAACCATGTTTCGAAGTCGGTTGGCGACATGAGGCTTGTCGGGCAGGGGATCGTCCATGGAGCAGATGTTGGTGATGATGTCTCGTGCTTTGAGCATTGGCTGCAGTGCCGGGTGCGTGATGGGCAGCGAGGCGATAATCTGGTCAATTAGAAGGCTGTAACGCGGTAGCCTCTGGACGGGCTCAATGAGGAGTGAGCGAATGGTCTGCTCGCCCGCCTGGCTCACTCGCTGTCGGAAACTCGATTGCTGGTCTAAGAAGGAATTCAGCAGCGTCGGGAAGTGCTGACTAGCCTTGATGTAGTCTTGGTAGCACTGGGTAAACTTGGGGAACCACTCGAGGAACAGCTTGGCCATGGCCAAGGCACCAAGCGGATCCTTGACTCGGGTGGGATTATTGGGGGCCTTTGTTGACGAGAGAGTCATGGTAGGTATTTCCATATCCTTGACAGCGTCCTCTTCCGTCTCGTCCATGATCTTGCGCAGCTCCTCGACAAAGGCCGAGTTGACCTGGAGAATGCCGTCTGATGACTTGGGGAACAGCTTCTCCAGCTCCTCCTCGGACGGACTCAGACTCTCGGCGGGCCGGGCTTTTGACTTGTTCCTAAAGTCGTTGGCCACCGTCTTGACCAGCTCCTGCACCTTGAGAACATAGCGCTCCTCGGTGTCGACGAGCTCGCCCATCTTCATGCGCAGCTCAATCTTTTGGTCCTTGGTAAAGGTCTTGTTGCGGTTCAGCGGCGTGGGCTTGGAGGGCGCGCGTCGCAGCTTGCTGGTGGGCAGGAAGACGGGCTCGCCAAACAGCTTGACCAGCGGTGTGTACATTCCGTACTGTCGCAGCGTCGGATCGATAATATCGTCTTCATCGTCGGGCATTTCCTCAAACTCTGATGGCTGGGGCGGTACTATGGACTCCGGCGGTAGGAGCAGGTCAATGTCGACGTTGCTTATATGTTGCGTCTGCAGGGCCTCGTCCAGCGTGGCAACGACATCGACGGTATTTTCGCTCTTGACCATCTCCTTTACCAGGTCGGCGGCGTGCTGCTCGCTGAAGAGGGCCGGGGCGCTGCCGGGGCGCTTCCCCTTAGGCGGGTAAACGTTCTTGAGATGGTTCTTTACATTTTCGGGCAGCTCCTTGAAGTAGCGGAACAGGCCAAATGCTAGGCCGCGGTAGACCTCGTCGCCCTGGAACTCACGCGGCAGGTGATTGACGACGCTGTAGAAGGGCGAGCTGGGGGATATTGTGATGCGCGGGAAGGACTGGAAGCCGGCCGGGGTGAAGACGTGGACCTGGACGCGGGAGCTGTTGAGAGTGTAGTTGGCCGTGGTCGAGGGCCCGTGGAAGATGAGGACGGGCAGCTGGCCCAGCAGAGGGTCGGGGGCGTGGTAGAGAGCAATGTGCTCGGGCGAGAGCGCCAGCTCGTCCGTAACCCGCACCATGGTGTCGTGTGTGGTCAAAGGGCGGCGCTCATAGCCCGACGGGGGACTGGGTGGCGATGTGCGAGGTTGGATAGGTAGTAGAGGTGAGATGATTTGGAGGTGTTTCGTCTGTTTGTGTGTCTTGTTGTTTCGTGTGTGTGTGTGTTTTGGTTTGTGTCGGTGTCTCGTCACTAGCTAAGGCTACCCGTAGCGTGTCGTTTCTCGTGAGATTCGTGTTTTGTTTCGCCTCGACAAGGTCACGGCTTGCTCGCTTCGGGATCGCTTTCTTTGGTCTGGTCTAGGTCTGGGACAAGCAGCAGGAAATTGAGAGATGTGGGATGGAGAATGCGGGATGAAGATCTGTGTCCAGAAACAACGGCCCAGAAAGAGTCAAGGCTGGGAGGGGTGACATGGGCGGCCAGGGGTGGGCCCAGGCTATTTGTTTAGGTCCCGTCACCGAGTAAACATGCTAAAGCCGTTGGTGGCTTGATTCCGGCGGTTGGAAAGCCGATGTCGAAAAAATTAATTTGATGCAAATTCAAAATGGATTGCTATTAGTAGCAGCGGCGGTTAGCTATCCACAGGGTCGGGTTGGTGATCTGCAAAATGGCTGGCGCCTCTTTTTGGTTGCCCTGGAAGCGGTCGATTTGAGTTTTGGAGAATTGAGTTTTGGGGGGTGTGATACTGAATAATCCTGTAAGAGCAGAAAGATAAAACAACATGGATAAAATACAATAAAACAACAAAAAGTAAAAGACAACATGAAAAAAAGACAAAAAAAGAAGTTCCAGAAGCGAGCTGCTCCGTGCCCCTAGCAGATACGCAATAGGTGCTTAAACGAGAAAATAAGATGAATGTGGGCAACGGCCGGAATCTTGCGAAATCATCGACTTACCAAGGGGCCTTGTCAAGGCACGGCGTTAAGAATCGATGATGACCTGTACCTGTACCTGTACCTAGTGCAGCTGGCGGCTAATAGCACCAGTCGCATTAAAGCATTGATCGTACTCGTACTTAGTATTTACTGCAGCCAAGAGCCCAGAACATAATCGTAGGAGAAACAGTCAGCAGACAAACATGGTGAGAAAAGGTGAGAACGAGAAAACATGAAGGATCAATCGATCCCTGGCCCGCTCGAAAATAGACACCGCTCTCGGAACATTTCACTGGGCATGTCCTGCAAAAACTCGCAAGCTGAAAGATTGCCGTCCCACGTCCCTGAACTGCTCTCCATCTGTCTTGGGGACCCCCCCCCCCAGCAACCGCCCCCGCTGTTTTATAATGAGACAGGCCCTGTGAAACGGAGCAGCTCCCCCTAAGACCCCGCTGGAACGCCGTGCTAGTGAGATTTGAGGGGAGCTATCGAAGCTGCCCGGAGCTCAGCTTGGAACTTGGAACCCGACCTTGGCGCGTAAAGGTACTGTAGTGCTGTGCGAGTGAGTACCTTGCGAGTACCGCTGTCTCCAGGAACCCCGCCAGTTGGCGACCCAGGCGCTGCGATTCTTTAGCGCAAAGGACGGGTGTACAACGAGGTACAGCGGGTGCTCATGACGTCGTATCATTGGCTACAACCAACACTGTACCTCAAGCAACAGCTTTTTTCTCATTCATCACCAACTCCATTTCAGCCTCATCTCAATCCTCATCAATTATACAGCGACTCACCCATTCACTCATCCACTCAATCAATCAACCAACTACTCAATTCCTCACCTACAACTGCGTCATCGTCATCTCATCCACCATCCCAAACAAAAAGCAAATCAACCACCGGCCCACGGAAATTTTAAACCCCCTTCGCACCTCATTCTATTAGGCCCCCGCTCTCCCCATCTCACTCAACCCCCAGTCCTTACCTCTCTCGTAATCAATCATATCGGCGATATTCATAATCAATCGCCATTCAACGCGCTCCACAGCAAGCCCGTTACAGAACAGCAAACGAACCGAGAAACATGTCCAGCAGCTCCCAGGCCACCCAGAAAATCCCCCTCCACCACCGCCCAAACGACACCGGCTACCGCCTCATCGAACTTCCCCCCGAATTGGAAAGCCTTCTCGAATCGGAAAATGCTCCCGTGTTTGTCATCCCCAGTTTATTTTCCTTCTTCTACCTCCTACCTCTCTCTCTTTAACCCGTGTACATACATACTCATCAATCTCTCGCTCTCCAGCCTCACCCTAGAATCCTCAGAGACTTCAGCCCTCCTCAAAACCCCCGACAGGACATACTCCCTCCGCCAGAAAAACACTTCAAACTCCGTCATCCTCCTCTCCCCCACCTCCTCAGACCAAGGCATGGCCGCCATCTCCACCATCCGCGAAACCGTCGAGCTGGAGCTGGCACCCCAAGCTCCTGTCACCTCGGGTGGCCCGCTCAAGAACACGGGCAGCAGGGGCAAGTGGCATGAAATGTTTGGTAAAGGACGATAGGTAAAAACCCACTAAAATGCAAATCGTTAAAGGTGTTTTTGGAGTTTGATTTCAGATGATGTATGCAAAGTGTTGTGGTTCATGATGAAGCGCTGATATATGCCATGGGAGCTTTTCCCCAATGCTGAGCGGCACGGCATTTTCCCAGACAGTGGCTGAATTGCCATCAATTATTAAGGAGCATACTATCTATTCATCACGGTGCTATGCTGCACATAGACTAGAATAAGGTCTTTCCCACTCTGGCTTTGTGTTGCCGAGTGTGATCAACGGAAGCCACTTATCCTCAATCATCACTACGGCCTTTCGCGATAGTTTCACTTATTGCGCATTCCGTTGAATCACTAGCAGCCTTACCTATTCTTAAGCACTCTTATGGGTAGACCTACAGTGTTGTCATATCATGTTAAGCAGAATTCAATCAAAGAAAAAATGACATCCCACCACTTGAGAAAGCACTGGGCATAGCCCTCTATTAAATCAACGCTCGCCGCTTCTATTTGACATTCTACGCTATTATCAACATATCATCTATTCCTCGGAATTCTGTTATCTGGGCTACTACCGGTAACCAAACCAACCGCCTTGCCTAACCTAATGTCGTACGCGGCGTCGATCACCTCTCCCATCGCCTTGCCTAGTATTCTGCTGTCCTTGGCGTTGATCACCTCTCCCATCGCCTTGCCCAGGATTCTGCTGTCCCTGGCGTTGATCACCTCTCCCATCACCCCCTTGGAGATTCTATTGTCCGTGGTGCTGATGCTGTCCCCAATCGCCCTCCTCGGCGATGGCAGGCGGCATACCGAGTTCATACTCAGCCGGGACCTGCTGCTGTGCTTGCAAGTTTGGGAAATTCCCCTGCGCTTGATGCTGTGGGAGTGCGTGCTGCTGTGTTCCCAGTCGGTCGAGTGACTGATACTGTCCAAGTCCCAGCTGCTGTACATCCAGTTGTGAAAGCTGCCTAAGCGTTTCGTGGTGTGAAGTAAACAACGCTTGCTCCAGTGCTTCCCATGGCGAGGGTTGCTGTACCTGTCGGAGTGTTTGCCGCAGTGCTTGCATCTGTATCTCCTCCAGTGTCTGCTGCGGTGCCTGCTCTTGCGGTGTCTGCTCTTGCGGTGCCTGTTCTTGCGCTCGCCGTCGTTGCAGCCGCTGCCGTACCTCTTGTTGTGCCGTTTGTAATGCCCCTAGCTGTGCCATCAGCTGTGCACTCTCTTGTTCCCGTTGATGAAACCGAGCCTGAGCCCTAACCAGCAGTTGCAGTTGTTCCTGTCGCCGTGCTTGCATCAAGGCCTGCTGCTGTCGTTGCGCTGCTCCCGCGTGCCTCTGCTGTGCTTGCTCTTGTGCCTGCATCTGCTGGAGTTGTTGTGCCTGCATCTGTGCATGATGATGTGCGCGCATCCGCTGGAAATTTGCTTGTTCTCTCTGCTCTAGCCACTGCTGCTGCTGCATGGTCTGCTGTTGCTGCAGGGCCAGCAATTGCTGAGCAGTGGCTGGTTGTTGACTTTGTTGTTGATGACTTTGTTGTTGTTGCTGCTGTTGAATATTGGCCTGTTGAATATTGGCCTGTCGAATATTGGCCTGCTGCTGTCGAATATGCTGTTGAACTTGCTGTTGCTGCCGTTGCTGGTGTTCAACGTTGATTTGCCGTTGCTGAGCACTATCCTGCTGCTGTTGCCCCCGGAGCCACGGCGGAATTACAGTCTGATTGATTGCACTATGGGGAAAGACGAATCGGGCCTGTTGTTGTGTCAAATCGTTGGTGGGTTGAGCTGGAATCGGGTTCGGCACCGGGTTTGGGACCGGGTTCGGAACGGCGAGGTGCGGTCGAGGTGCTCGGGGTATCTCAAGGTTCCTGGCAGCCACTTCTTCATCCGGTTCTCTTTTTTGACGCTTTTTAGGGTTTTCATCCTCATCTGACGATTCATCCCCTGAATCGTCTTGCGCTGCGTCTAGTGAATCTACCTCCGATTCATCGTCGTCGCCGTCTTGAGAGGCTTCTTCTTCTTGAGAGTCGTCTTCCCAGTCGTCTTCAGAGCCATCTTGAGAACCCTCATGACCATTCTGGGCATCCTTCTGGGCATCAACTGGCGGTGCGTCCTCTTGTATGTTCTGTAGCCCGTTCGGTGGCAACTGGCGTGGTCTAACTCGCGCCAAGTTTTGTTCAAACATCCTGACTATCGGCGCACGATGCCTCTTGTTCGAAGCCGGAGGTGTAGGCGGTGCCGGTGCTCTCGGTATCTCCAGATACTGAGCGTCAATCTGTGGATGTTCGTTTACTAATCGTTCGCGCGTTTCTTTCGCGGCAGTATCAACTTCTTGAGCGTAACGATGCTCAGCATTATCATATAGGGGGCATCCCGTCGCTTCCGCTTGTGGTTTTGGTTGATTTTCCTTGAAATGGTTATAATCGCAATTTTTGGAGCATACGTCGCATTGAATATTGCCGCAGCGCGTGCAGGACACCTTGTTGCACCCCAGAGTCTTGATAAAGGGCGTGCTGCCTAAATAAACAAAAGGTTAGCTAGCTATCCAGAGCGGAAAGACCTATCCAGGGCAGAAAGACGAGCAGGTGCCTTACACTTGTTGCACTTTCGAATCAAGGCGGAAGACATGGCCTCTTCTATCTCGTGTCGTGCTGAGAAACCAGCCTTCTGGATAGCTTCCTCGCACGACAGCGGCACATGTGATTCGGCCTTGCATAATCTACAGCTCACGACCAGGCAGTCTGGATTCTGACAAGGGAACTCCCTATTCTCCTTCTCGGGGACACATATTGCAGCGAATGAGCAAAATGGACACTGCACAAGTCCTTCGATGTTTGCGGCTCGTAGCACGGCATCCTGTTCAATACGTTCGAGGGCAGTGACCAGGCCTTTGTCTAGGAATTTTGCACGCTCTGTGAGTGAAAACGGCGCCGAGCATCCTCCCCCTAAAGACAAACACGTTATCTGGTATCGAGATTGTCCAATCGTTTCCTCCGCCTGTTTGCGAGGACACTGTTTACAGAAGAGCTGAAGATGTTAGTTTATTGCGACTCGGCACTCTTTTTCGGCACTTACATGACGGGGCTCGCCACTGCAGCTAACCATTCTATTCAATGGGAAGTTTGCAAAGCAACATTCGCATTCGCGCAAAAGCCCATGCTCCTTCGCATGCTCAAAATTCTTTTTCTCAGCTTCTTTACATCTTTGGCCGTACTTCAGATATTCCTGATGGACATAATAGAGTCGAGACTCGTATAATTCTTGCCGTATCGAATCATCTGGATCGTCGGGTACGTTTTTGTATGGGACGTACGACTTTAAGTCGAATATCTCTCGCATACGCTCAAAGGACGCCTTTTCTCCAGGTGCAGCCATGCCCTGGAGGGCTAGATAGGCCAAGAACAAATTCTGTCTGTTCTGTATCATGGTCCTAGAAATGACGACAGGCGAATGCTGGGGAAATTCTTCTCGTAGCAATTGGTACCTAAGGGGCCAGTTAGAAGTTTGCTCAGCGATATTGACAGCTTGTCGAGTCTGGCTCACATTCTGCGTATCTTGTGTTCTGTTGCTGCCTCCCTCGTGTCGTCATCATATTTGCTCCTGATGTCCCTCATATCTTGCATCACGTCCCTCGGTTCGCGGCGATTCCGCTCAGCATCCTTCTTTTTCTTTCGTCTTGGGTATTTAGATCCCGAATGCTCTTGCTCAACAATGTCCCCAGCTATGTCATTAGCACAATAATACCATTTTTCTGCCACCGTTTTCAAGTACTCGGGGCAAATGTCTTGGAAAATCGTCATGAGCTTCTGCAGGCAGGCATTCTTGGCTTCCTGATCAGGGGGCTTGGAATCCATGCTGCCAAACGGAAACTGATCCATTGAACTCTGGGAAGCAGCTCGGATACTGTTGTGCTGGAAGGTAAAAGTAGCTTCGTCTATGAAGGCTGTTTGTTAGACACTTTTGCCCACTTTCACAGGCCAGTTGTTAGAGGGCAATGGCAATGTGGCCAGGGGACACGATTTGTTTACTTGATATCTCAAAGTAGGGAGAGCACCACACTGTAGTTCCCCATCAGCTATTCGCTAGAGCGTAGGGAGCTGAATGGCCGTAGATGACAGGTTTATTGATGGGTATCAATGTCATATAGCCATGTCTCAGTGGCCAAGGTGTAGTATCAAGGAAATGGCTTTGAGTTGAAAGGCCGGGCACATCTCGGAAAGATTCGGTACAGTGTACACATTTCCTCGGAAGCACCAGTCACCAGGGCGGAGAAGAAGCAGTAAATAGAATAATAAAAAGTAGGAGAATAAGAAGATGATGATAAATTCCCCCTAGGGCCAAGCAGTGAAGCACGATGAACAAAGGCAACAACTCACCAAGGATTAGAAAGATGTCATTAAAAGCACAAGGTGAAATATGCCAACCGGTAGGGAGAAGGTTTTCGACGAGGAACGATAGCCAATTGCGATGCCCAGAGGGTTTGTAGATTATAGATATTAATCAAATGTGAAAGAGCGCCGTGAGGGCACTAAGCGGGATGTATGTGCTGGATATGTTTGCACTGGGGATGATTATGTTGGCTGGCAGCGCTGGTTGAAAAAGACGTCCTTCCTCGTCAGATGTACGAGAGATGGCTGCCCAACGACAAACGCATCGCTGTACAATTTGTATCAAAGGCACCCGCGAGACCAGCGCTCAAGGAATCAAATGTGAAGATCAATGCTGGAACCGGAGCTCCCGATGATCATCCACAAAACAAGAAGCACAGCGTCGGTTGCTATTCCGACTGCTCTTATCGCACCTAGTCAAGTACAGTAGTGCCGGCAGTTGGAGTCGCTCCACTCCAGTCCTAGCTGGGGGAGTTCCACCTGTATCGTATCTTGGGCACGAACGTAAAGAACAAGATAATAAAAAATATCCAGGCCGTAACGATAGTAATGGTCGCTGCCGAGTGTCGACACCTAACGGAGAGAGGGCGAAGTGAAGCGATCCCGCAGTGACAGCCAAGGGAAAAGAGTGCTGGGGTTCAAAGGTTAAGAGTCGAGGTTGGGAGCGAGGCACCTGATTCAATTTATGTGTCGGGAGATTGTTCCCTTGATAGCCCGGCGTTAAAGTCCAAGTGTAACAAATACTCGAGACAGTGGCGTGTTGTAGCCGCGGCTGCAGTAGCGAGTACCTGGGCATGCGGCTGCTGGCTACTGCCATCCTATGTTCAGCTCAGGTTGCACCACATTGGAGAGCAATCTGGATGACGTTCCAGGGATGTACTCGCATAGGTACCGATGCTGCAGCACTCCCTGTCTTGGATCATTTTCAGCTGGCAGGCTCCCCTTGTCAGGTCAGTTCAGTTCAGTGTGTGTACAAACTCCATGTTAGCTGCTGATCGACCGGCACAAGGCAATCGGCAAAATTGCCAGAATCGGGATTTACTTCATCGCTGCCGTCAGACTCTCAATAAACCGACTCGGCTTTCTATGTACTTGGTAAGCATCAGTAACCTGCTATACTGAGTACAGGTAAGTAAACATTGGTAAGGTTAGTTGGTACCTGGCGCCATGCAGTAGCCTTGTATGGACTGATTTCATACAGCGTGGACAGCATTCGCCCTACCTGTGCCCGATGAAAAAAAGCCCCAAACTTCTCATATAACCTCAACCAGGTATCCATGTACAATAACAAGCTCCGATATGTCTTTTCCAGGCAGAAATAGCCTTCTTCCTATTCAGGTTATCTAAGTTTGTTCATTCAAGATGTGCCACGCCACCAATAAACTGTCCGATATAAGCGGAGGATTGTCTCCGGCAAGACACCGCCATGTTTCCAATTGTCCAAGTAAATAGCCAGACAAAGACTCAATCATCATTCATCTCATGCAAAATATCCATCCCATGTATCATTACACCTTCCCATCCTCCTAGTCGCCATCTTCATCTTCCTCGTCGTCCTCGCTATCAATGGCTTGCTGCCTTCGCCGTGTTGCTCGTGGCTTACGAGCTCTTGGTGCCGCAGTCTCTGATTGAGTTTCCGCGTCTAGAGCATTCGCTTCCGCCTCACTCTCATCGCGTCCATCTTCCATGATAAGGTCTCCATCACCGCCCTGGTCGTCTTCCTCGAGAGCGGGGAAAAAGCTCGATGTCTCATGCGCCCGGTGGTCTTCACCGTCTTCTTCGTAACCTTCAGGCAGAAATCCTCCAGCCATTTCTTCGTCATGAACCTTGGGCGCCTCGCTGGCCTGGACCCCCCCACGGGAGTGACTAAAGACTGAAACACTCTCGTCGATCTCGCCATATTCTTGCCGAATCCTCTCCACGATCCGCATGCCCATAAGAAACTTGCGCCACTTACCCAGTGCTGCCTTGCGCCGCTTCTCATCTTCTTTTCTCACACGCTCCGCTTCGTCTTTCTCTAGCTCTACCATCACTCTATCGTGATGCTCTTTCGCGATAACGACTCCCTGGATGACGGGGACAGCCATCCGGTGGCCAAACTCAAAGTCCACCACGGCCTCTGCGTAGTCGATTCCGAGTCTCTTGCAGACCTTGACTACACCTCTAAAGGGTACGTGTACTGCGCCTTTTGGGCACATGTGTTCCGCAAATAGATCGATATTCCTATACCAATGTGTTAGTCCTCAATATGTGATTCTACATATGACATGACCTACCCGTATTCGTTTTTGGGAATGATGCCGTCCTTGATGGGCGGCGGTATAATCCAATCAGTCTGGTCAAAGCTGTATAATCCTTGGAGTACCTTTTGCCCGGTCATGGCCTCTGTTTCCAAAATCTCCCTCTTCCGATTGAGAGTGGCAGCCCGGTACGGAACTCTCTTCAGGGGCTCTTCGCCAGCAATTGGAGCTCGGCCTTGCTTGTGCCAAGTTTCCGCGCTTTTGACAAGGACGACATCGGATCGGAGGTATACGTCCTCTTCGTCCACTTTGCCACCCTTTCCTTTGTTCTTGAAAACCTTGACTGGTTCGGCGTCAGGTTTCAGCGCTTCCTCGCGTTTTAGGTGCCTCTCCAAGGCAAATTCCTTGGATTGCTTGTAGTACTGTAGCGTCTCTTCGCCTTCCTTGACTTCTTTCTTCTCAGCCTTTGCTGGCTTGAGGTCCGTGATGTCTTCTTGTTGGTCAACTTCTGTCAAAGGATGGTTCTTGCCTCCTCGCCTGTACCCAGACATGGCGGACTTGAACCAATCAAGCATTTCGTAGCGCTTCACCTTGCCATGGCGGTCATAGATCGGAATCTTCACAAGCGGCATTCTCGAGCCCTTGGTTCGCCCTGGGAGGACTTGTCGCTTCAGGTATCTTACCGTGACATCTTTGGCGGTTCCGTCTCTAGAATAGCCCACGACATAGGCTATGACTTGTCTAGCTCTGTCAGCTTTGGCACCGCGAGGCTCAAATGTTTCGACGAGATCCCGATTGACAGCGATTGTCCCCTTCACAATGGGGTCGACTGAAAGATACTTTTTGGTGGCTGGTGATAGAATCTCGGTCCAATAATGTGGGAACTCCAGGTCCTTGTCAAATTTTTTATCCAATGGCTTAACTGCGGTGGCAAGATTCATGTCGATGGATTCGTCATCCGTATCCTTAAATTCGAGTTCCAAATCGTCTTCAGAATCTTCAGTGGTGGGAGCGGCCGATTGTGTAGTAGAACGAGCAGAGCGTGACCGAGCAGGAGTCTCGTTGACTCTTGCCTTCTCCTTCCCTTTCTTTTTAGCGGTGTCTTTCTCTGCCTTCTTTCCAGCAGTTCTCTTCTTATTATTAGCCTTCATTGGAGTGCCTTGTTCGTTTTCTTCATCCTCGGCATCTGCGTCCTCCAGTTTGTTCCATCCAAATCCTAGTGGTTGCAAGCTGGCAACCATCCGAGCATCGATACCCAGGCCTCGAAGCAGCGCAGTGAACAGCTGAGCTCCAACATCTCTACTCCCTCTGCAGTCGGTGGCGCACCGCCGGAAATCCTCTATGCCCTCTAACCGCTCGCCAAATGCTTCGTAATCTGATTCGTTGCCCTTGTATGCTTTTGTGAGTCTATCGAGTCGCTCCAACGACATGTAGCCCCATTTCCGGAGACCAGGAGCCGAGACCCGAAACCGTTGTTTCCACCAGGCGACTAGTGATTTCATAAATCGAAACAGAGGATCGCCATGGCTCATATCAATGGCTCCCTCTTCTAGCCGCTTGGCCGATCCACCCCAATCCCGAGACTCTTGCTTCGCGCCTCTCTTCTTTGTTGCAGTCGTCTTCTTGGGCGGCGGCTGAGGGTCTAGGCCACTGTTTCGTCTCCAGCGATCTACCTCATCCCAGAGCCTGGGAGGGATGTGAGAAACCATGATTGCCTGAACTTCAGCATCACATATCCAGGAATTCCGAACGGCATTGTGCCACAGAAGACACATGATGTGAACGCAGTGCGTCGCATTCCGGACTATCCGCTCTCGCTTTGAGGGACCCTTTTTGTCGCCAAACTGATTCGTCAGAGATATTCGAGTGTCCCGATTCAGCGTCAGCTCAAGATCGCCGGACGGTACTGGAGCATCTGGCTCAAACGTGAACTGGGGAGGGGCTTCCACATCCTCAAACTCAATGTCGTCATCGTCTTCGTCATCCTCACCGACATCCTCTGTTTTCTGCCGCTTGGCAAGAGGAACATCTTCAAAATCGCTGTCGGACAACGAAGAGAGCGGGCTGTCGCTATCACTGGCTCCGTCGAGTCCTTGCAGGAGTGAATCTGAGCCTCCAGGCGTGTGTGAAGAGTCGAGATCGTCGTACAGCGTCCTCTTTCGCGCACCGGCTCTGGGACTTGCCTCACTGGAGCCTTTATCAGCTGTGACCGTATCTTCAGGCCCAGAGGCTCTCAATCTTTTGCGTGGCACATATGGAGGCATGTCTTCCCATACGCGAATCGGTGGTGTGAAGTCGAGTTTAGTGAGAAGTGACATGTCGTCATTGACGCGAAAGTGTACGCGGGATCACGTGCACTGTTTAAGCTATTACCATGAGCGTTTGCTGCCACCCTAGAGCTTAATATTGATTTGTAACGGCAACTATTCTTCAAATAAACAGGTGCCTCTGATAGTAATTCACTATGAGATGACGCATTCAAAGAATTGACCTTGAAGAAGAAACTGTCTTGAGTAAATACTGTATTTGCTCAGAAATGATATTAATTTACAATGTAATATAATGCCAAAGTCAACAATGCAAATACTCTATGATATGCCGCTAAGCTCGCCGACTTCTTATGTCCCCAATGCCTATTCAAAACGCCCATATTACCTCTGATGTATATCTTCTCAACCCAATGTCTTTCGTTAAACCTCAATCAAATCCGCAGGCGCACCAACACCCCTCAGCAACACCAAAGTATTCCCGCTCTGTATCGACGCCCCAACCTTCTCGCTGTAATCCAGAACCCTGCCTCCTTCGACATGAAACACCCGTAGCTTGTCTCTCTCATCTGAGCTCTGGTTGTTGACGTTTTGTACCTGTAGGCTCTTCGCCGCCGCGTCCAGTACACGGCCGACTACCCAATCCTTGGAATAATAAAACTCTCCCTTGGGGAACTTGGCCTTTGCCGTCTCAGCCTCAGCCTCAACGTACACGTAGATGCGCTTCTCCGGAGCCAACTTGTCGTCGCCCTTTGCAGTTTTCTTCAGGCTGTTGACGGCAACCATTCGCGCTGCAGCCGAGCTGGGTTTGGGCTTTGGCAGCGCCCTGCCGGCCTGCTCCTTCTTGGCCGTTCCCCATGCTCGAAGCCGGTCCAGCGCGGATTTCGTCCTTTGGGCAACGTCGATCTGAATCGGCCGCGCCCCGATTGGCGTCAAGTTCTTGCAGTTGTGGTCATCCTTGAAGCGGTGCTTTAGACAGTAATCCCGATTACATGTTTCGCAGTGAACGCCTGGCACTAGCGAAGTGCCGATGGTTGTCTCGCAAGATGGCGACGCGCAAGGCTTCTCTGAGATCTTATCCCGCAATGTCCTCCCTTGGCCGATGGAGGGCTTTGCCAGCTGTGCCTGTCGTTTACGTTCCGCCCAGGCTCCCGGGTTTGTGCACTTGTGAGCGGACTCTGAGCGGTGATCCAGGCAGAAAGTCTTGGTGCAGGACTGGCAGAAAAAAGGGAGGAAATCAAGCTGATTGCAGTATTCGTACTGGCAGTGTTTGCCGACCAGGCTGGCGTCTTCCTTGTCCTTCATGATGTAGCTCGTTTCTGGAGCGTCGGAATCCGATCCTGACGCCATCTTGGAAGACGTGAATGATATAAACAAAATAAATATGTCGCCGCAGTCTTGCTAATCCAACTCATGTGCTGTTCAGGCAGAGCAAATGTCGTCACCTTGCGAACAAAGGCAAGCAATCCGGCGCGGCTGACGGCGTCTCCAGTCGGCTGACCAAACGTGGCAAGGAAGCGTCTGGAAACCCCTATAACCGTCTGCTAAATTAGCGACCGGCGCGCTGAAGCCCGTGCGCTGTGCTCCGGGACACTAGCGAACGACGCTGTTTGTAAGTGTGATGATGAGCCCGGATATGCAATACGCAAGGGAATTTGACAAATGATTCGCCAAGCGACAGGGGACAAGAGGAGCACGAGATGAGATGAGATGAGGCGTAAATAAGGCTGCTGCAGGGTCGAGTTCGCATCGCGGGGTCATATCCGAGGCCCCACCAATTTGTGCCATGACTTGAGCTTACATGTGTAAGATGGTCAATGAGTAAAGTCAACATGAAGCTGGACCATTGTACCAAGTGGAAACTAATCAGTAAATACATGACAGAGAGGAAGAAAAAGTAATGGTGTATTTAATGTAATGTACTGTATTGTGTTTTACAAGAAATCATCTCATGTGCTCCAAAATCCAAGAGTGGAGAGCACCTTGATACGCCGCAAACGCCTTATCCCATCCATATTCACAGCCAGCACATCCCAGCTATTCCTCCTTAATCTTGGGGTCCTTGTTGATAAGCTTCTCTCGGCCGGTAGCCGGTAAATCCCCAACATACGCCTTGCCTCCAAACTGCTCAAAGCCCTTGTGGAATGCCCACTCCACGGCGTCCTCGACCGGCTTGTCAAAGAGGCTGGGCAGGAATGGAACCACAGATAGGCCCAGTCCAATGGGGCCCCATGTTCTGAGGGTGGCGTTTTTGACATTCTTCATTGCCTTTCCAGAGTACTTGACCATGCTGTGGATGGTAAATGCCGGCAATCCCATACTGGCGACACTCTGGAAGATGGCTCTCTGCACCATGACGGTTCGCCAGTCCTCCAATGGAGGGACCACACCTGGGGCAATGTTGCGCGTCTCCTTCTCAGGGAGGCCGGAGAGTCTTTGCTGGTGAGAGTTGAGTAGGACCTGGGGGTTGAGGATCCGCTGGTTCTGCCAGTAGGCGCGGTATCCCTCATGCGAGACATCGCCGAGAATGTAGAGCCACGAGATTCCGTAGGCAGTGCGGACAAGGTTTGGGTGCGCAACGGGCCGGAATGATTCGCCAATGTCTGAAGTATAGGCGACGTATCGATGGGCGGATAAGAGAATGGTTCGCAGTCGGGTCGCATACGCGGCATATCGCAAGTTGCTCTCCGTAGTGTCGGGAGCCCTGCGATGATTGATCTTAGCCTCTTCTTGCTTGTAAACGGGCACAGGTTGCAATTACCGTCCCTCCTTTATACTATCAAAAAAACTCTCATCCTTGTCGGCCTTGTCTATAATCTTCTGCAGCCCTCTGGGCAACTTTTCAGCCTTGGGAAGCTGGGGATCGAAGACATGCTCCTTTGGCACCTGTTGCTGCTGCTGCTTCTGCTCTTCAGGCTTTGAATCAGATGATTTCCCCCACCAACCCATGATGGCGCTCTAGTGAGTGAAGAGATACAAGAATGAGAAAGGCGAAAGAATGTCTAGGGAAACCAAATGCCCGCGTTGGTTGATTGATACCTTATGAATTGAATGAAGGATGGAGAATGCCAACGTCAGTACCAATTCTAGCAGCAGTAAGATCCGTAGCTCACGGCTACCAGCAACTCCCGCAAAGCTAACATGGCTAAGCCGGTACAGTGACGTCGACTAGCGAAGCGGTACCTCTGGGTTGGGCATCCACTGCGCAACAAGCTCGGCCGGGGAATAGCCGGATTGCCGGGGCCTGCAATTCCAGGCACAATTGCAAGTCTCCGTTTTTGCGGCAAAGTCGTTTCAACGATCCTCAACTCTCCAGCAATCCATTGATTCCCGCCCGTTCCTCCCGTCCACCCCTTCGACGCATATTCCGAGGTCAAAATGGCTGGTGTCGCTACCTACACTATTGCTGGTCGACAGATCGGCGGCCACTACGTATGTCTTGCCGGCGAAGAAAAAAGTCGCACTCTCTAGCTCTCTGGTTCCAGCTCTCTGACCTGAAAATCAACTTCA
Source organism: Trichoderma camerunense (assembly GCF_050948025.1). Lineage (NCBI taxonomy): Eukaryota > Fungi > Ascomycota > Sordariomycetes > Hypocreales > Hypocreaceae > Trichoderma > Trichoderma camerunense. The sequence goes on from NW_028145340.1 coordinate 50,539, forward strand.
CAGCTTGCCATGGGCTGGTTGGCCACCCTCTTCGGCGGTGCCTACTATGCTGCTTCCGGCCCCAAGAAGCCTGCGAATGCTGTTGCCACTCCCCCGATCAACGCTTCCAGCTCTGACGAGGCCGACTTCATCAAGTGCGTTATATACTATCAGCTGCGACTTGGAGGCGCAATCGGCTAACGGAATAACAGGAAATTCCTTGAGGAGCAGGACAAGAAGCATTAAATGGCGAAACTCGAAAACGACCAGCATGGAGGGGGATAGTGTATTGTTGTCTTGTACATAATAGATGCCCAGAGAGCGAATGTGTCTCGAGATAGAAAAAACGATGCGATTTACTCTCCCCGACACGGCCAGTGCACTTATTTGATCGCGCCTACGTTTGATGGCTTGAATATGTGTCCTTTGCATAGTCTGTATTGAGCTTCAGTGTATCATGTTAATGGGCAAGGCGGTGCTACGACTGTTGGTCCAGTGGAGTCCGGTGACGCCTCCGCCATATCCATTATCTTGACCTTTGATGTCTTTGAGGGTGAACTTTGCGTATATGATTTTCTGAAATTGAGCAAATTGATTGCTTGCGGCAAATGTATATGGATGGACCGGATATGCTATTAGGGAAATACCGTTTGTAGTTCGGCGCTCTGGCTCTCTATGGCGCGATTGAGAGTGAAGATAATGCAGCCATGGTATGCAACTTGCGAGATGATTATTACGAATTGGCAACATTTCAAAAATCTGGTGTAGTTCCTCTTTAATGTATAACATTAACAACACAATAAACTTGGTCATGCGTGGCACTTTCACTAAGCTGTACATGCGAGAGCAATTACATCAATCAGGCTGCGCATGCAGAAGCAGCAAATACAGTGCACTACCAAGATGAAGCAGTGGTGAATATGGTAGCCCAGTGAAAAGGTGTAATTCTCTGTACCACGTACGGGCCATTTAAACATGAAATATACTTCATGTTAAAAGACTGATATGAAGTAAATACGATGGGCCAATTGTCAACATGCAAATAGACAGACACTCGAGGTTGATTGCATCAAAGCTTCGTTAGATGCGTCACAGCAATAAGCTCGAAATGTCTTGATGCAACCTATCCATCATAAGATGATAAAGAGAAATTCAATAATCGAACTCCAGGAACGGGCCCTTTTAATTTATATCCTAGCGTCCGGCCGGCCTCATGCTAGGAGCCTTGTTTGATCGACGGGCAGCCGGATATAAGCATACCAGCGCCTCTACTCGTATACAAAGCGTCCAAGCACCGTTACTGCAATGGAAGACGCGCAAATCGCATAACCCGTGAATTGGCCATGCAGCCACTCGCCATGATGAGATGCAGGGCGACAGCAAGGCCAGCCTATCACGCATTTCGCATTCCAGCCGTCCTGCAGGCATCGTGTAGCCAATGTGCAATGTTAGGAGTCCTACACGGGCGGCAGGCGGTCACGTGAGCGGCATCTGGGCGCCAGAAAAGCCCTGAAGCTCTGAGCAGCGCCCCGCCCTGCTTTTATGGCGCATGCACCATCTCCTAAACCGAAAGAATCCTGCATCCATCGGATACAACGATTGCAATTTGGACGAACATGGCCGCGACAGACTCGCTGGTGGACGGCAGCGACATCTCGCCGTCCGTGTCGGCGCCCAAGGAGCGGCACTCGCTGACGCTGGACCAGCGCCGCGCCCTCCGCCGCTGGGCCAATACGCAGACGATCCGGCCCTCGCACAAGGCCTGCATCGAGTGGTTCTTCAGCCAGTACGGCCAGCAAATCAGCCAGTCCACCGTCTCGCACTCGCTGTCGCCCAAGTACTCGCGCCTCGACGGCGACAACCCGCAGCTGTCGGGCTCGCGCCTGCGCTTTGGCAACTGGCCCGACGTCGAGAAGCTGGTGCTGCTGTGGTACCAGCAGGTCCAGGCCGCGGGCCGCCAGCCCACCAACGAGGAGCTGGGCGAGAAGGCGAAGAGCATCTTCAGCCAGCTGCCGCGCTACAAGGAGGAGAGCCCGCCCGAGTTCTCGCCGGGATGGATTCACCGCTTCAAGAAGCGCTATGGGCTGCTGATCCGTCGCCAGCGGCGGCATGGTGATGGCGGCATCAACCCGGCCGACGACATTGACTACTTGGCCGACTGCGTGCCGCGCTTCATGGCCATTGCCAGCGACACGAGCCCTGCCGCCATCCGCGAGCAGGTCCTGCGCGTCGTGGGCGTCGAGTCCAGCCTCAACACCTGCGCCCTGGTCCGTGACGAGATCATCCGCCGCCTGGCCAATGCGCATGCCGCTCCGCTCCCGTCTCTGACCCCCGTCGAGCCCACTCTTGCCCAGCCTCAGCCCGACCAGCAGCCGCTCTATGCCGAGGACGACCCCGAAGTGGTGCTTCAGAACGCCCTTCGACAGCTCCAGCAGGAAGAGCAGGCTGCCGAGGAGCAGGCCGCTGCTGTGCGGGAAGAGCGCGAGCGTGCTGAGAGAGCCGCTGGGCTTCAGCAGCAGCAGGCCATGGTCTCTACGCCGAGTGCTCGCGCTCCGTCAGATACTCGCTACACCACGCCGGGGCAAGACATGGCTCCTGATCTAACTCTCACGCCGATTCACTCTGAAGTCCCCATTGCTACCCACGACAGGCCGCTGCGGTGTCCATTTTGCGTCAATCAGCGAATGCTCCGCTCGATAAAGGAGGCGGTGGAACACATGTCGACGCACGTGGTGGTATAAAGTTCCATCATCTTCACCAAAAATTATCTCTCTTTCCTTTTTCTTCTCATCCTTCATCAATCGGCGTTGTATCTTATCAGCCATCAAAAACTTTGCTTCGCCACATCTTTTATGCGCTTTGTTCTTTTAAAGTCTGGGAGTACGAGGACGACGGGGGAATTTCACGTCGCTTTTTTGGGATGAGGGGGTCCCCTTTACACGCTCACGGAGTTTGATAAAAAAGACAAGGGGCCTTTTGGGGAGTTTCGGTGTCTCTTTTTACTATCATCTCTATTTTTCTTTGATATCCATATGGCATGAGGCGGTAAAATGCCGTCGCTAGGCTGCTGATGTACACTATCTTTGTTTGAGAATCAAGACGCTTAGGTCTCTATGCCGCGTGTGCATGATTCACAAACAATCCCAACTCTGAGAATGTAAAAGAAAAAAAAGGTGTATCCATGTAAACTAATATTCTCAAATCGTAGACCTCATGTAACTCGTTTTCTCTAGCAACCAATCCAAGCCGCCCAGCTATGTCTATATCAACCAATCAACCCGGTCTCCTTCAAACGCTGTATCAGTGCATCGGCCTGTTCCTGTGCCTCCTTCTTCTGCAACAATGCCGGATCCGTATTGCCAATGTAATTCTTCCAAAACTTGAGTCCCTCAAGCCCCTCCTCGCGACACAGGGCCCCGTGCTCCTCGGCCATCAGCAGCTCCTCCTCCGCCACGCCGAGACTCCATCCAAACCTCTCCGCGGCCTCCTGCGCCGTGACACCGCGCCCAAACTCTCGCCAATCCCATGCAACGTCCCGGTCGGGCGGGAACTCGTGCAAGTCCTGCAGCCAAGCCAGGATCGACTTGATGGTGGCGTCGTCGGTGCGGTCCCGGGCCTGCACCACCATGACGCCGCTCCGGAACTTGCGCAGCCGCACGGGCAGCTTGAGGCCTTCCCACATCTGTGCCGCCTTCTCAAAGTCCATCGGGCTCACGAGCTCCACGCCGCCGCGCGCTCGGTTGAACATTGCCCATAGCTCGACTAGCGTGAGGATGCCGCCCGCCCGCTTCAGAACGCCCCTTGAGTCGTCCGTGAGGAACTCTGCCAAGTTGCGGGCCAGTTCGGAGAAGTAGAGGGACTCGGAGCTTCCACCGCCGACAATGTCCTTGGTCGTGATTAATCCTAGCTGATGGGCGGATTCGGCCAGTATGCTATTGTCCTTGGATGTGACATCGCCACTAGCCCCGTTGACCTGCTGTGCAAATCTCTCCGCCAAGGCCACTACCTCCTTTGCGGAGGCCATCAGTGCCTCGAGGTCTTCGAACGCGCTGCCAATCAGAATTTCGTTATTCTTGCGCATATTCAAGCCCAGTTGCTCGAGCCCAGCAATGCCCGCAGTCTTCGTCTTCTGTATGGGGGTGCTTGGTGAACCGCTGGCGGAGCTGTCATCCATCCCGCGGTTACTCTTTGGAGCAGGAGGTGCATCTTGCAGCAGCCATTTCCGCTGCGTCATGGCACTCTTTAGTCGTTCGTAAAAGATCTTCTCCCCGCCACCTCGGAATGATATCTTTACACTCTCCGCAAAGTCTGTGCCACCCTGACTTGTTTTGCTGTTGCTATCCTTGACTGGACCCGGGGACTGTGTTCTAATATATTCGGAGCTAGAGATGGAAGAAGGTATGTTTTGCGATAGCAAAGGAGCTCCGCACATCTCGCAAGATAGAAGTGAAGGATGATTTGAGAAAGTGCATCGCGGGCAATGGAATGACACACTAGCGTCAGGTTTTCCTTGTCCACTGCCAACACGAGTATCAAAAGTCAAAAGATCGCTTGATTGTGGAGTGATTGATGATGAAATCTCCTGGCTCGAAAGTCCGCTCTGACTGGTGTTTGTAGTGGCTGCTGGACGGCTGCTTGCGGTGCTGATGGCCGCCTTCAGCACCTGCGATAGCGTTGGTTTGATCCCGCATGCCAAGCATGGAGGAAGAGGAGTGTGAGCATTTGCTGTAGTCGGATCAAAGTTGGAAGGGACGGGGTTTGAGAAGCTGCAAATGGTGCAAACCCAAGTTGCGGCCGTCATTGACGGAGGTCCAGACGGGGGAGTGTAGGCATTGTCCGACGGTGCAGGAGATGGCGTGCTCCCTCTTGAGTTGACTCCAGTGTTGGACACAACACGGTTATGGAGCGTTGATCGCTTTAAGGGCTTGGGAACAATGGTGATCTTGGCCGATGACTTCAGGAACCCGGCATAGAACTCATACCGATCCACCTCCTTCAGGTTCAACGCAGCTGAGTACTTCCTTGGTTCATCCTTGTCAACGTAGCAGATGCGATGAGATGTCAGATACACCTGGCCATTCTGCTGATTCGGGAGCTTAAACTTCCTATGCCGCCTCATCAACATCTAGCACTCAAACAGCCCCGCTTCCAGACGCTCCAGACACAAGAGACTCACCCTTCGTACAAGCCGACATTGTCCTGGACAAAGAGCAGTACTTCATCCGGAAGATACGAAGGCCGCAGTGCAGTAGTCAGATCAATGTGCTTCAGGAACATTCGTCATACGGCAGTGGCAAAGAGCCAGCCTTCGATAAATTGAATCGGCCTGGGATGGATGCGTTGAATAGCACGTGCCGAAGGAAGCGCAATGAATGAAGCCTGGATGACGGAATAAAATGTGTTGTTGCTGGAGATTTAGATGATCGATAACAAACAGTCTGAATCTGGACGTCTACAGAATCCCGATAGAGGACGAGTTTTGGTTATTGGTGAGTCTATAGCGAGGATAACGATGAAGCAAGGTTGCGCTACCATTGATAGAGGATAGAAGATGAGGCATGCGACTTGGTCGAGGTACGTACCTGCTGTGCAGCTCCAGGCAGCCCCACTATTGGCCGGAAGCATCCTCCGCCTCTTTCCAGCCCATATCCTCTTCAAAATAGCCGGAACTTAACCGTGATTGCCTGATCACGGGACTTTCTCTGACGCACATTTTCCCTTGTTACAGCCCAACCTCGCCCGTTGCCCTCCTGATCTCGCCCAAGCATCGCGATCAAGATCTTATCAACCCGCCGTCCAAACTATTGCCGGGCTCTCCATCTGCTCTTGATCTGTCGACCCATATCGTAAAACTAACTCCAGTTCACATCTTCAGCCGCCTTCACCATGTCAGGCTGGCCGACCACCCAGCATCCGCCAGGCGTTGTTTCTCAACACGCTCCGCCACCTGCATATGGCTATCCACCCAGTAAGTCTTTCTTTCGTCTCGCAGCGGCTTCTAGAATCTCTAAGTGTCTAACATATTGTGCAGACCCTGCCTTCATTCCAGTCCAGGTGCGACAGGGCTTCAGTCCGTATGGTGCACCTCCACCACCGCCATACAACCCGTACGCATCAAGTCCAGCTCAGAGCCAGGCCTCTACTCCCGGAACCACGACAAATGCATCTCCATCAGCACCTGTAGAACAGCCCAAGGGAGCCAAGACCGAGTGGCCGGAATCAGTCCGACGTTATGTCCAGCGGTCTTTTCATCCCGAAAACGACGACGCCTCTGTCTCTCGCGCGGAGCTTGAGGCTAAGCTGAAAGACACAATCGGCAGTGCTAAAGAGAACAACTCACTCTACACTATTGATTGGGATAACATACCTTTGCCCCAAGCCTTGGTGAGAGCTGACCGTGAGGCACTGCTTAAGCTCCGCCATACCTCGTTGACTACGCCGATATATGCCGACGACTCTTTTAATCCCAGAAAGCGCAAGTCGAATGATTTTCCAAACAATGATTCATCGGTGCCACCTTGGCACTCTACTAACTCAGGCCGATCCCTCGAGGATCGCATTTCGTATTCCCCCGACAAGCGGGTAGCCCTCGATGACAGTAAGTTCCAGAAAGAAGCCAACAAGCGAAAACGCCGTTTCGAAAACGAATACAAGGCGGCCAACGTAGCGTCGCTCAGCCCAACTCCGCCATCATCCGGCCCCATCGTCGGCACCTCTGAAACCCTTGAAAAGAAGTATCTCCGCCTCACTGCCCCCCCTATTCCGTCCAATGTGCGACCTGAGAGAGTTCTCCGTCAAACGTTAGATTTGTTGAAGAAGAAGTGGCGAAAGGAGAGCAACTATTCGTACATATGCGACCAGTTTAAATCTATGCGTCAAGATCTTACCGTGCAACGCATCAAGAACGAGTTTACTGTTTCCGTCTATGAAATTCATGCCCGGATTGCCTTGGAGAAGGGGGACATCGGTGAGTATAATCAGTGCCAGACCCAGTTGCGATCGTTGTATGCAATGGGCCTGAAGGGAAACCCCATTGAGTTCAAGGCGTATCGTATTCTTTATTTCATTCATACGGCCAACCGCACCGGCCTGAACGACACCCTGGCAGATCTAACAGCAGCGGAGAAGGAAGAGAAGCCCATCAAGCACGCGCTCGACGTGCGGTCGGCGCTGGCACTGGGCAACTACCACAAGTTTTTCCAGCTATACCTTGACACACCCAACATGGGTGCATATCTCATGGATATGTTTGTCGCCAGGGAGCGCCTTGCAGCTCTGTGCAATATTTGTAAAGGGTGAGTCCCGATCAACATCCCCTTTTCGTCCGGTTTCACCGCTAACTTTTGCCACCAGATACAAACCTGACGTCAAGCTGCGCTTCATCACTGAGGAACTCGGGTTCGAATCAGATGCTGATGCTGCTCAGTTCATTATTGATTACCAGGGGCAACATCTTCTTGAAGACCGCACAGAGTACATTGCGTTCCTGACCGGTAAAGCCAATAACCTCTTTGAGAACTCTAGAGCGTCGGCTTTCCGGAAAGTGGACATTAAAGGACAGATTTAACTTGGTTGTTGCTCCTTGTCACGTTGCTCCTGCGCCTCTTCCTCTCCGCGCCTGTTTTTTCTGCATGTGGCTCGCATTCGCCAGCTTTTTTCTGTTGCATTTCCTCTTCTCTATCTCTTTAAAGATTGCAACCTACCCCTGATACCTAACGATAGCATCTCGCCGATTGCGGCGAGGATTCAAAAAGTTTCTTTTTTCTTTGGACCTGTTTCGTTGGACCGCATCTGTTGAGAACCCGATATCGCACGACGAGTCGTTCTATTCTCCTATGCACGGTTCAGTACTGAGCAACCAATACTCTGTTCCCGCTCGGGGAATGGGGCAGGCTTTTGCCAGTCACCTTGATTACGGCGATGCCCTCTTCAAACGATTTTATCTTCTAACTTGACACGCCAGATCTCTGCTTCTGTTATAAGCAGAATATCACTCGATCCATAGTAGCAACTCCAACCAGTTGGATGTTGAAAGGAATTTGGACGATATGTGAAAAAAATGTTTGCGCCAAACTGCTCCCTTGGCGAGGGCGGATATGGCGTTTTGGCTTCATCATCATCACGGTCGGACTACAGCTTGGGAAGTTTAAGATGGTGTTTGGCGTTGGTAGTAGTTTTTATTCTTGCCAAGCCGGTTGGGCTAGGACATTTACACAGGCGTTGCTGGCCTTGCTTGTTACATAATTACATAGTCGGAGCAGCCATCAATTGATCAAGCTTGAATTTTCTCATGACTGACTTCCAGTGTTTCAGCAGTTGTCACTCTGTGAAGCGAGAGTATTGTCCATCTGAGAAGAGAAATGGGAATTATATGAGAAGCAACGCCAACTTGCCGTACTCCGTATTGTCCTGCGATTCAAAGGGAGAAGCGAATAGAGTTGAAACAAGAAATCCTCTGGCGCAATCGATAAGTTGCCGGTAGCGCAACTCCTTGTTCAATGGCCTGGAAGACTCTTGCGTTTCACCATCGGGAGGCCTGTGATGGGTGGCGCTAAATAGAAGCATGCAGACAGGGGTGGGGGAGTAGCTGATGGCCGCTAGGGATTTTGTTAACGGATGAGAGTAGCTGAGTTTATGTTGAGAACAGCACTGATCGGGAGGTTCATGCTGAATCGTGCCTTTGATAACAAGTGGTACAAAGAAGCATTCTGTCTTTACAAAATTCTAATTCAACGTCGCTGTCCAAGGGTAGGCAGTTATAACATCAAGTGCGGATGTGTACATCAGGCTATGGGGTCTGTCTGTCTGTCTGTCTGTCTATGGTGGCATTGAGATGTGCACTAACACAAGAACTCGAGTCAATATCTACTAAAACGGGACCATCTAGTCATGTCAAAAGTAAAGGGGGGAGCCAGTTTTCTCTCTCTCTTCTATTGCATGCACGGTATGTAAAATTGTAGTAGGAAATAAACAGAATGGTGTGAAGCAAGGGAAATGAAGTGATGTGAAATAAGAGGTAACACTGGTGCCGTGATTTCAGCCTCGCCGGCGCAGGCTGGCGCTGAGCACACCTAGGCCCGCCAGGCACAACACAAGGATTTGATAATTGATTTGGTGATATGACGATCATATGTACCGCCTACTCGTATCGTACATGAACTGTGTGCTTCTATAAATACAAGGTCCCAGTATTAAATGTCATTGAAGATTGCCTCATTCTGCCTGATACATGTAGATACCAATCCTTGGTATCGGTACATGCGAGTTCTGTGGGTACAGGCGCTTGTCATATGCATGTACCTTATTCTACTGTTACCAGCTGGTCGGGAACATGGCCGTGAAGATTGTAACTCAGCCAGACGTCATGCTGATGAGTGAATACGCAGCCGAGAAAAAGCAAGATGCAACACAGTTGTTGGATCCAATTCTCGTCAATGGAAAGGCAGCATGGAACCCTTGCTGCCATGCCCCTCCCTTGGCCGTTGCGCAGCGCCCCATTGGCACCTCTGGGCGCTCTGCTCCAGGGCTCGCGGGCCTATGGATAGCGCTTGGGCGCTGGCCGCCCCCACTGTAGCCCACCAGTGCCCCCTCTGCGGCCCCCTGTAGCCCACCTGGAGCCCCGGCTGCTCAGGCTCTCTCAAGTTGCAACAGGCCACAGGTTTGCTCCCAGGCCAGGCTTACTGCAGAAGACGACAAAGTACCTGTACGAGGCCCTCGATTGCTCGTAATGGCCGTGGCGGCGGCTCCCTGTTTCTGTCCACATTTTTCTTCTTTTTGCCCGGGCTGTCTCACCAGGCGCTGTTGGGTACCTGCTTGGGGGTTGCACAAGGCACCTGGGAGTGAAGCGAGGGTCTCCCATTGGTACTGTCGGGTGGTACATGGGCGTGCGTGTACCTGCGTGTACCTTGCTCGTGCAACCTGACGTCCACGAGTGTACAGTACATACATGCATGGGATTGGTCCCTTCTCTTTTTCTCTCCCTCCCATCCACAACTTGGTAAAAGGCGTACTGTCCAGTAAAGGAATTCTTTTCCCCCATCCAGTCCGCATCTGCTCCAGCCGCTTCAGCCGGCGCCATCCAACCATTTTTGTCTGTCCCCTTGATATCATTGAAATCTTTTTTTGCTTTGAGCGCCTGTAGATTCCAATCCATTGATTGATTCATCCCGCGATTGCGCCACCGTTCTGTCTACCATAGGATAGCTAAGTGACTGACTGGACTCTCGCCATCTCATCGCATTTGCATCGCATTGCACTGGTTTCGACTAGATTGCGACTTGGACAAGCAACACGAGCCGCGGCTGCACGTTTCCTCGACGGCTGCCTGCATCGCCGAAATCTCAGGCCGAGCGACGAGAAAAAACGTGAGTGTTGCGACCGCACGAGGCTCGACTTTCTAGAAGCACGAGGCGCAGCCGACACTACACAAACAGGCTAGGCGTGGACTGCAAGACTAGTATTAATATTGCCTGCTAGCACGCGCAACCAACTTCGTGTGCGACGGACCTGAGCTGCCCTCTGCATCGAGCCGGCTCTTCTGCTTCTTTTCCCTCTTGCGCTCACCGTCTGCTCTGCTCTGCTTGTATCGATCGAACGTCGCCGGCCTCGTCATTGGCAACCGGACCCCCTCCCTGCTGTCGCTCGCAGCTTTTTGCGCACACCCTCCGCCCGCCTGTCGACATCGCGACCTCGCACGAAAACTAAAGCCAAACCCGACCCTCCCCCCCTCGTCGATTCTATACTCTCATTCTCTCGTACCCTCAGACCGGCCAATATCGCCTTACCGCCCATATCCCCGTCCGTCCGGCCAGATTTCGTTACACAAAGATGAAGGTGCGTCATTGCCAACTGCGCAAGTCATGCGCTGCCAGCTGCAAACCGCTCCCCTCCCCAAGTGCCGGACCGGCGTCACGATGCCGCCCGTATATCGATCGTGTTTGGCACGCCAGCCGCCTGCTTTCAAACTTTCCTCAATCAATATCACCATATGCGCAGACCAGATAAACAAACAAACAAAAACAAGCTCCCTTGCGACGAAGTTTCGGACAAAGAGAGAGGAAAACAAGACTAACAGCCATGGGCTTGGTACAGGCGCTCCGTCGGTCTATCAAGGGCGACAAGGAGAAGCAACACAGCATCTCCATTACCCCCAAAGCTGCTGTCGCAATCGTTCCGCCCAAGAAGGTTCGTTGATCAGTGTGCTGCGTTTTGCCCCTTCCCGCTTCTCTCCTCCTGCTTTTGCGCATGTCTTTGTTGAGTCGGCAAGGTCGCATGACAAGACATTATCGCGCAAAAGCAGCCCCACGCTTCCCGTTTCCCTTGGTCTTTTTTGCTCCCTTTGAGCTGCGTTTGCAATGGCATTTTCATTACGTCTTTTTTTCTGGGCCTTTCTAGTAGTTGTAACCGCGAACCGTTTGAGGGGCCCTCTTCTTATTTCGTACGCAGGTTATTCGAGCTCTCTACGACTACGAGGCCCGCTCTGCCCAGGAGCTGGGCTTCTCCAAAGGCGATTTTTTCCACGTCATCGGCCGCGAGGACGATCCGGACTGGTACGAGGCATGCAATCCTGCGCTGCCTGATGCGCGGGGTCTCGTGCCCGTAGCCTTTTTCCAGGCGTTGGGCAAGACTGAGAGGGACAGCCAGCAGTCTGATGGTGGCCGCCCACCGACTGCAAACAAGAACCCAGACCATGATTCTGGCTATGGCGAAGTCCACTCCCCCGGCGGCGCATCTGCGCCCCCCGCGTCTCAGCGCATGTCCAAGTCTGCTGGCAAGCAAGGTGCCATGGTTTACGGCGTGGTAATGTACGACTTCAACGCAGAGAGATCCGACGAGCTCGAGGCCAAGGCAGGAGAGGCAATCATCGTCATTGCCCAGTCCAACCCAGAGTGGTTTGTTGCCAAACCTATCGGTCGACTTGGCGGCCCTGGCTTGATTCCAGTGTCCTTTATTGAGCTCCGTGATATGGGCACGGGCAAGGCCATTGAGAATCCCGCAGAGGCCATCCGGAAGGCGGGCGTTCCCAAGGTCGAAGAGTGGAAAAAGATGGCCACAGCCTACAAGAACAGCAGCATCACCCTAGGCAAGTTTGAGGGCGGAGGACCATCCCAGCCGCTGGAGCAGGGCATGGAGCGTATGAGCATTCAAAATGCACCTCAGGTGAGTCTTTGTGCGATTCATCACATATCCTGCCCCTCCCTTTTACCTTGCCTTCTCCATTGCCTAGCCTTTCCCCCCTTTCTTCACTTCTCTGTCTCTCATCTCGTCTCCATGTCTCGCTCGCCCTACTCTACACTTTCCACAATATTCTCAGTCTTACGCCTTACCTTTTTCTTTCTTTGTTAATCTCTGCTTGCCCCTCTCCCTCTTTTAGCCTCTTCTTGCTCTCTCTCCTTGTCCTCTACACATTTCTTTCATATTTCACCCTCCCTCCCGTCAGTCCCCCACCGACCACGCCCCCTTACGCCTGCTTCCCGTCCAGCCTCATTGCTCTTTTGCCGTCCTCTCCATCAGCCTTGCCTTTTGATCAGGCATTAATGATCCCCCAATAGCCCCCACAAGGCGCCCTCAGTGGCCCTCCTCAGCCTGCTGCCCACCCCCAGCAGCCTGAGTTTGTATCGAGCGCGACGACGGAACTCTACGCCCCCATCTCTGCCCGGATACCCCGTTACTGCTTTGCAGAGGACAAGTATTGGTTTGTTATCGAGACGCAGCTCGAAGATGGGCGGCACTGGGAACTTTCCCGGTACTATGAGGACTTTTACGATTTCCAGATTGCGCTTCTCACTGAGTTCCCTGCCGAGGCGGGCAACACCGGAACCCAGAAGCGAACACTCCCTTACATGCCCGGCCCTGTGAGCTATGTGACCGATGCCATCACAGAAGGAAGGCTGCATAACTTGGATGCATATGTGAAGAACCTTCTTGGCCAGCCCCCCTACATTGCGCGTTGCACGCTTGTCAAGCAGTTCTTTGCTCCCAGGGAAGGCGATTATGAGATGGACCCTGCCAATATCGAGGAGGAATACCGACTGTCCCAAGGCTCTCAAGGCTCATCCTCCGGGTCACATGCTAACCCTGATTCGCGACAGTCATCGCGAAACAATCTGAGCGGCAATGGATACACTGGTCTCTCAGCCACCCCGAGACAAGTCAGCAACCCACAGTCAAGTAAGAGTTCCCCACAATCATACCTCGGGCTTTTGACAGCTCAATACTGACCTTGCTGCCTGTAGTCATGCAAATGCCATCGCAGCCCGGCCAGCCAGCTGGAGCCGCCATGAAGATCAAGATGTACTACAATGGCGATCTCATTGCCATCCGGGTCCCCACAGACATCCAGTACCAGCAACTCTGTGACAAGGTCCGAGATCGACTCAAGGTATCGCCAAACGAGCAAGTCCAGCTGTTTTACAAGGATGAGCAGACGGGAAATAAGCCCAGCCTGACGAGTGACGCCGATTTGGACGATGCCCTTAACCGCAACGAGAAGCTCATGCTGTACGTTGAAGTGGTGTAGTTGCACCGTGGGAGCCCATTAACTCTTCGATGTCTATATTTTTCTACTTTTTCTTGACTGGACGACCGGACCGCCTGCCGTGGCGTAGGTTCTTTCGCGACGCGATGAGTCACGGCGATCAACGTCTTGTACTGATGATACCCGCCTCTCAATCAGCTGGAATTGATTTTCTTACTTCTTCTTATTGCCCGGAACCGGACCTGGACTATTTTCCCTGGAAGCTTGATTCTCCAATACATATCTCCCAGTCGGCTGACGGAAACCGGACAATGTAATTTCTGGACTCACAAGGTGCCATGGCCCATCCGTTGTCACCTTTTGTTTCTTTAACACAAAATATCTTCGCTTTATTTATCCGACTCCATATATGGTTCCGGATACAAGACCGTTTTTTTAGGCCTGCCTTGCGTACGGCATGTTTTCATGATTTGTTTCTCAGATACGATTTGGATGGCCAAGCCTCGGAAAGGGCGTTTGGGAAGGACACGGCCTCCTCGTTTTTTCTTCAAAGGTCGAATCCCTGAATCAGATGTTTTTGTCGGGGCCGAACCCCGGTTGCTCTTTTTTCTTATTTGTTCTTTCTGTTTACGAGAGATGGAAGAGTGGAATTATACCTTGCTTGCGTGGATGGAATTTGCTAGATGTGGGGGAGAGAAGCATTTGTTGAAGAGAGATACGTGAGAGATGTGGGACGAGGGATCTGCCTGAGTCTAATGGAGTGGTTTGCATGAGAGGCGGAGTGACGGAAACGGGGACAATGTATGTATGGATGGACAGATGAAAATTTTGGGAGGAAAGATTTGCTAGAACTGCAAATAATAAAAGATACAACTGAAATGACACGGGGCGAATCAGCAGTAGACGGTGGATGCTAGACGGCTTTTTTTGCCTGTATGGTTTATATTTATGAAGCCAGAATTATTGGCTTGAGGGCGAATATAGGTAGTCTATATGACAGCCCTCTATGCATATATCCTATAGTCTACCAAAATGTTGATGTTGCTTATACTATTTGATACAGTACCCCAAGAACACAACGTTTACGTCTATTAATTCCCAGCTCGCCAGAACGAGAGAAAAAGAAGAAGCCAACCCAAACCAAATGAATCATTGACGCATCGCTTCATATGCAAATAATGCCAGAAGAAGAAGAAAATAGCAGCAAGAGTACAAAAAGCCATTATGCAGTCTTTGGATAAAAACAGCAAGAGTACCAAAAGCCATTATGCAATCTTTTCCATGAGATGCCGTCTCGCTTTCGTATTCACGACGCCGCCTACGCCAAACGCCGGTATGATGCGGCACATGCGCGCGGCAGTGCTGATGAGCCAGTTTGACCGCACGACTTGCCAGCGCTGGCGCCAGCCGCCGTCAGGGCGGTTATACATGTCCAGGCCGAGAAGATGGACAGGCGTAGAAAAGAGCTGGACCGAGGCCGGGGCTATGAACTGCGCCGCCGTCAACCCCGAGACGTAGCGCCCCATCTTGTCCGAGAGCCGTGCGTCCATCCACGGCGCCAAGAGCGGCGGCAAGTTGAATGAAGCAAAGATGGTCAAGCAGTCACGCATAGTAAAGAGAACATAGCTCGGCAGCGGGACAGGTCTAGGAACCGCGCCGGGAGGCCCGAAGAGGCGCACAAAGACCTGGTCCTTGTAGACGCACAGCCCGACGTTTGCGGCGGATGAGGCGGCGAACTTGCCGGGGCCGGAGGTGACGGAGCCTGCGGGGCGGTTTGACATTGTGGAGGCTGCGGTGTCGAGGGCGTTGGCGGTCATGTAGGTGCCGCCGTAGAGGGCGAAGACGAGGGCGCAGGGGCGGGAGAAGAATAGAGCTTGGGGGCGGGTGAGGAGGGTTGTGAGAGAGGAGCGGATGGAGGCGGCGAGGGAGTTGCGGCCGGAGGCGTTTTCCATGATGGAGCTGTTTTTATTATGTTAGTTTTCTTGGTTCTTTGTCTGGGATGAGAGCTGTTTGTTGTGTGTCTATGTATCTACTTACCGGTCAATGATGGTGATGATGGGGGCGATGAGGGCGCCGGCGCATGCGGCGCTTGTCGCATCTGCGCCCAGGCGCCAGGCGAGTCTGTCGGTGTTCCATTTGGACTGCGACTGTGACTGGGACGTGGATGTCATGGCAATGGGGAGGTGATGGCCATCTCTTGTGTTTGCGTTTGTATGTGTGCCTGTGCCTGTGGTTGTGGTTGTAATTGCGCTTGCGATACCCGGCATGCGCGAGGCTAGCGACTGCGACACCGCGTCGTCGGTCTTCATGAGGGAAAGAGTGATTGACGTTGGTGAAGAAAAGAATTGGTCAAGATGGATGAGTACAGAGTTGCGAGCTTTGAGATTGGCGTCGCAGAGCTCGATTGGAATGGATTGTTGTGTGGGCAGATGCAGGTCAGTTCATCAATCTATCCATCGTCTGATTCTGATGTCTTGAGAGGTACGGAGTACAAGAAGGGTTGCGGTTGAAGATTTATCCAACGTCAGCTTGAATGTTGCACCAGAACACCTTGGAAGACTCAATTGCACCGAACAATATCAGAAAATAAAACGAAACCTTAATAAACAAACATCCAACAAGAGGAATCAAAACAGGGTCACGCAGTCGAGCGCGATGCACGGAGAAGTTGGTAATTCAGCCTGGTATCGATACCGATACGGAAGCCGATACCGATGATAGGCGATGGCAGCCAGCGATCGAATCGCAAGCCAGGAATTAGCTGCACACTCATGATACGGGCTGTGAGTGGCCAGCTGCGATTCGGGGCCCGATCTCGGAGCATGGGGGGGTTAAATGAGTACATCTAAGCTCCAGCGGTTTGGATCGGTGTAGTGCTAGCAGCTTAGTAGCTACAGTAACAGTATTAGCACTTCCTGCGCAACAGGGCGACAAACGGATCACATGGAGGCTCAAGTCTGTTGTCCGTGTGTCCCAGTTGAGAGAGAGTCAGAGCTCCCGGAGCTTCGGCGGCTCGGTTCCGGTCCGCGAGTGTGGGTATGATTCCCCCTTCTTTTTTTTGTTTTAGAGAGCACTGGAGGGAGGGGCATCACGATAAGGGCAGAGAGTGACAGGGGACTTGCTGGCGGGGGTGGGTACTAACGTGAATGACCCCATGGTACAAGACTGACACGCTCATCACATGCGTCGAGCTTCGTCATCGGCATGTATCAAGGATATCGGACATGGCAGATGCACGTAATCTCGAATTAGGTGCCTTAGCATTATCGATTAGGCTCGGAGTCACTGACTTCCAGGGCGCCTCGTCTTTCATGTCAGTGGCAGTATCAGGGCTCAAGCTTACAAACTTCTAGTGTTGTTAGTACTACTAGGTACCCAAGGCAGCAAGTAGCACCCAAGAATTGAGTTGAATCCATCCCCCCTGCGTTGACTGCTGTCAAACTCTGACAGACACACCGATCTTGGGCACATGTAGCGAGTACAGAGCCACTCAGTGCCTATGCCGGTGCCTAACCGGTAGTGCTACCTGGTGTGGCTTGGCTGAGCGTCTAGCGCCAGGTACAAGCACGGGAAGCTTTGGTGAGGTCGGGCGCCAATTGAGCCACGGCCACGCATCACCTCCAGCCCATCCCATCCATCCATCCACCCCTTGCTGTCGACGTGGCTCGCGGGTCTGGTGGCTGCGTCATGGCGATGCTTCTGGGCAACGGCCGTTTGCTCAAAATAACGCCTCACTTCTACAGGCACGAGGGATGAGGTAAGCATATACGACTGTCTATCTCTTATCCTGAGTGGCTGGTGTGTACGAGCATGGCGTCCATGGCACAGCTCAACGAGCCCTTGGCGTGGGCAGTCAGCTTCCAAATCTCTCCCTTCACGTCATTTGCCTCTTCTTTTAGGCCTGTCGTCTGCAAGAGACGCTCGTGCCATCTTGCGGGCAGGGCTCCTGGACCAGGCAATAGACCCGGACTAACATGACTAGAAACGAGACAGCCGCGCCATCTCCAGCAGGGCAGAGTCAAGCAACATGGATCATGGATATGCGTATGCAGAGGGGCAATTGGGCAACCGGGGCTTATTATACTGCACTGCAATGTACTCGTCGCAACTATGCAATGCTTGATAAGCGGTCCATGATGGGATCCCCGAGGCCATTTATACGGATTTGTGACATATCAGCAGTATTATGATGGCACGCTGCGGCCTGCGGCGATGCTCGGGGCATTACGGGAGCAGCGATTCCAGACTTTCTTCAGGCTTCAAGTCTTATCTTGGCCACAATCAGGGTATGCGGAGAGGGGCTCGAAACAGCCTGCGAGTGGTCTTTTGCTAAAGAGCATGCGTTGATTGAGCCCACGTCTCCCCGTCTTGTCCGGTTAGGGAACCCGCGACAACACGCAATGCAGTACGGCCAGATGGAGCAAAGCCTCCTGGGTCGTGAGGGATTGTGAGAAAGCGGCGTCGCGTGAGAGCCAAAGCGCACAACGCCGAAACTGGGGCCTTTGTCGTGGCCATGGCTGGACCAATGTATCCGCATAAGGCTGCAATGCAGGCGGGCGGGATGGAGTCTCAATATAGCGAGCCACCAATAAGACGCCTCCAGCAATACTATCGCCATGCATACGGCTTCGCTACGTGGCCAGGGTGCTATGGGCAGAGCCCGTCTCCGCAAATTCACTCCTGATGTCTGGGTTTAGTCACCATGCTGCAGTAGTCACTGGTGAAGCCCGCATATCCCATCTATGCAGGAGAATCGCGTGCATGGCTGGCGACGACCGCGGCACAATTCAAATGGCCCACCGAGTTTGCAATTGCCCTTAGATATAATGAGTGTCCAGTCGTCTTGTCGTTGCGGGAGAAGTGAGATGCAAGCCCATCTTCACACCCACTCCATCCTGACTTGATAATTCTTTTTGTTGTCTTTTCCCTTGTTCCATTTGGTGGCGGCTCAAAGTTTACCTTTATTTTGGTCGTCTCACTACTCATCGGGGTTTCGTTTTATTCTTAAAACGACCCCAGCTTCCCTTTGCAACCCTTCACCAGTCTATATCCTACTATGACTCGGCGAGGTGGAAGCTCTGATGGAACGTTTTACTTTCAGGCATGGCACGTCGCCAAGGTTGTAAGCGGGGAGTCATGGCCTCAGAATAAAGGCCTGGCCGACTTTGTCGAGCAGAATGTCGGCCCCGCGACAAAGAAATGGCTGTATATCAAGGGATGCGTGCCAACCAGGGAGAAGCCTGGCCTTCTCGTTCCCTACTCTGTGAGTCACCACATCCTGTTGATCGACTAATATCGTGATGAAGATAGAAGAGGAAAAGAGAGGCGACTAACCAAGCTGGGTGTTGTAGATCTGTGTCAAGTTACGCTCTCCAAAGACTGGGCAGGACCCAAAAGAGGCGGAACAGGCTCTCCTCCACTTTCGCAATGAAGAGTTCCCCAGCCTTGCGAAGACTTACTTCAATTCGAAGCTACGCATATCGCTGGACTTCTTCAACTACTATTCCGAGGGCGCCGATTTCGACGCTCCTCTGGCCAACTTTGATTCTGTCAAGACTTCAAAGAGGTTGAGAGAGAAGGTCAAATCGGCCGTCAAGTTCGTCAAAAAGGACTTTTGGGGCGACCTTGTCCATGGATTGTACGTTTCACGCTGCAGACACGGTATTTTGCGTCTGATGATGGTAGCGCTAATCCACATCTTGCAGGGTCGATTCTTCAAAGTCAGAGTTCAAGGCGGCTCGGTTCATCAGGAAGCGAGGCAAAGGTATGTACAAGGCCATGGGGGACCCGGAAGACGTAGACGAGAGCGACATTGTTGACATATGCCTCGACCTATCAGACCCCGCCTCCAACCCCAACATCCTGCCTTCTACGCCGCTGCAAAATCCGCTCCCACTCCCAGTCTCGCTTCCGGACACCAGCAGCTTTGCTCGTATTGAGCAGCCCGACGTGTCTCCTTCTCCTACCCGACCGAGAAAGACATCAGAGATCTCCGACATTACTGTTAGCACTACAGATACGCGTGCTACCGATGCTAGCTCTGTGGGCTCCGTCGAAACCGCGCAGTCTTCAGTCGTTGCTGAAGAATCCTCCTCTTCTGAGTTGCAGGATGCAAAGGAGGCCTCGTCTGAGTTGGCTGTAGTGGCTGAGGAAGAGGAAGCATTCACTTCTCCGGCTGTCGAAGAGGCCGAAGTCGAAGCTGCAGTCGAAGTCGAAACCGAAGTTGAAGTTGACGCCGAAGCTGATGCTGAAGTTGAAGCTGAGGTTGAAGCTGAGGTTGAAGCTGAGGTTGAAGCTGAGGTTGAAGCTGAGGTTGAAGCTGAGGTTGAAGCTGAGGTTGAAGCTGAGGCCGAAACTGAAGCTGATGCTGAAGTTGAAGCTGATACCGAGGTAAATGCTGAGGCTGAAGTTGAAGTCGAGGCAGAAGTCGAGACTGAAACCGAAGTTGAAGCTGATGCTGAAGTTGATACTAAGGCTGACGCTGAGGTTGATGCTGAGGCTGAAGTTGATGAAGTCGAAGTCGAAGCCGAGGTAGAAATCGAAACTGAAGCTGAAGTTGAAGCTGAGGTTGAAGCTGAGGTTGACGCCGAAGCTGATGCCGAAGCTGATGATGTTGAAGCCGAAGCCGAAGCTGAAGCTGAAGTTGAAGCCGAGGTTGATGTTGATGAGGTTGATGCTGAAGTTGAGGCTGAGGTTGATGTGACGGCAGCAGATTCATCAGACGCATCGTACCAAGAGACCGTGACTGAACCTGCCGAAACTACTACTACTCCCGCAACTACCATGACTCCTTCTTCCAGCGTCGTTGCCGCCAGGAGAAAGACGAACTATATCTCACCTCTAGCCGCACAGACAGCCTACTTTATGGTGCAGAATAGCGGCAACTGGCTTCGGCACCTCATGGCCAACCACGGTCAGGGTGCCCAAAAGCTGGGATCTACCTTTTTCGACTCGCCCATCATCCTCGCTACACCTCCACAGGCCTTAAGCCCGGACGGCATGACGCGTGTGTATTTCATGTCACAAGCCACGAAAGAGCAAGATGAAGTGATTTATGACCAGAATGGACGCCCGATTCAAACTCGCAAGGGCGACAAATCAGTCAAGGAATGGGTCGTCGGAACCGCCAAGATCTCGACCCAGGCTCTCACCATGCATCTTGGCAAGCAGCTCGAGAATAGGAATGCCAGACTCCTACCAGCGCCTCCGCCCGCGGTGCGTGAGGTCGACTCGGTCGTTGGTCCCAACAACCGACTGATAGAGATGACCGATGCGCCAGGCATTCCTCAAGCTATCCTAGTCACAACGCCCCCTGTCGAGGATGTCCGGGAGGGCGATATTGTGCAGGAAGAGCACGACGACGGCTTTGTTCATATCGAGACCAACGTCCTCAACCAGCTGGTTGAGGAGGTATCTGATAATGCAGACAACGTCGATAAGAAGGGCAAGGGAGTGATGAAGGCTGAGAGGAAATCCCGTTCCAAGGGCAAGCTTCCGAACACCAAACACAGATCCAAGACAGACAAATCAAGGATCAAGAAGACGGCCAAGGTGGATCAAACGACGGATGCCAGTACAAGCGCGAGGGCACATGTCAGGTTTGATATCCCGGTTGACGCTGATAGCGTCCCGCCTCGCAAACCATCCAAGGTATATACTCCTCCTTTCAGCCGGAAATCTTGGCGAGATGTGGAGCCTCAGATTGAGCCACAGGTCATGTACGATGCCACGAGCGGATACAACTTTTTGCAAGTAGAAGACGTCCAAGTCTTTTCGTTCTCGACGTCCTCCCACGACACGGTGCTGCGCACTGCTCCCGTCGCCCCCGCGGCGGTTGAGGAGGGCGAGGGCATCGGTGTCTGGTCACCCCCGGTTGTCGGCATTTTCTCTTGGATGTGGGATTATTTGGGAGGAGCGCCCAAAGTCGCTCCTGTGCATTAGTCTTTGCTTTTCAGGATGGAAAACGACGCGGTGAAGGGGATCTCTGAGGAGAGAGAGCGAGCTCGATGTGCATTTGAGATGACATGGAGGTCATGGGAACAGGCAAACCGCCTTTGGAACAAGGGGTTTGACAATTTGGAATTATCAACGGCATTGCGATGGCGCATGGGTCTTCTTTTTTAAACACCACTTTGCACGCATCTCTTTCTTTTGTTTCTATTCTACACATTTCTCGCTTGGGGCCAAGACTGGGATTGAGCTCCCTTGCGACTCATCGTCGTCACGAACACTCGTTTATTCCCTTTGTTACAGAAAAAGAAAGAAAACACGACGGATAATGATGACGAAAGAAAGAGAAAACGATACAAAGGCAAACGAGGGATACAATGGCAAATTGGACATGGGATCAGCATATACGAAATTATGAAACACGATATATAGGCATGGCATGGAAGGATGGGATATGGGAAAGACTTGGCCGGAAACAGATTGTAAGCCATTTATATAGATAGATTATAGCATTTGAAAAATGATTGAAGTCAGGTTTTAGCCTGCTTATTGGATTCACTTTTTTTATTTCTATTGCGTTTTGAGTTGTTTGCCAAGTTGTGATCATCATTTGTTGACTTCTCACGCCTCAAGATCAAGTATCATTAAGGATAACACACATGACCGCTACAGAAAGAGAATGTAGATGCCCGTACAGTGGATTCTTGTATAAAAACTCACTTACGGAGGAAAGAAGTCAATTGCAATGAACACTATCTATTTCTAATGCCTGAAAACACTCCAAATATTAACTATGCACCGATTTCAGATCCCAAAAGAATATCTCATCTAGTTGTCTATATGCTTCAAGGTGTGTTGTGACAAGTATCAACTGTGCTGAGGCGCAATATTAAACTTGGTCTAACCCTGTTCCCTGAGAAACCAATGAATCCTGCTATGTCTGTCAGCTTGTGAAACCATCCAGGACGAATAAAAAGGTGTAGAGGTAGAGCTTACTATAACACTTGGCGGAAGATGTTTTCCCCATTTCACTGCCGTCGTGCTGTTGCCAATCCAAACCTGGCCGCTCGATTTATTCTCCACTGCCCGCACGTATTTCTCGCAATACTCTTCGGTGCTCATTTTTGCACCACCGCCGCCTAGGGCACGTTCTCTAATAGCTTCCTCTGCGCCTTTGTAAAGAGATGTCGAAGGTAACTGAAATCCAGTGTTTTCTGATCCAAGGTTGCTGTTAACGACTCCGGTGACCACTGTGAGTACTTTGACGCCAAATGTAGCCATCTCCAGACGTAGCGTCTCGCTCAGAATCATTACGGCTGATTTCGATGCGGCATATGCTCCTAATTGAAGTCAGAAAATGGATTCAACATCTAAAACCTTGCCTGTACTTACCTCCAAACGGGACATTCAAGTAGCCCGCTATGGAGCCAGTATTGGCAATAGTTCCCTTCGCCTTAATAATAAGAGGACAAAATGCTTTTATCATCGCTAAAGGGCCCCAGAGGTTAACATCAAACATTTTCCTAGCTTCCTCTTCATCAGTGTCCAACACTGGCATCATCATTAATGCACCAGCATTGTTACAAAGGCAATCGAGACTTCCTCCAGTCTCCTTCTTTACTGCTTCAACGGCAGAGTCGATGCTGAGTGAAGAGGTCACGTCGAGTGCAAGGAGTTGGACGTTGGGGAGGTTTGCTAAGCTTGCCATCTTTGAGATGTTGCGGGTTGTTGCAAAGACTTTCCAGCCGTGCTTTTGGAAGGAAAGGGCTAAGCCTGCGCCGATTCCTCCATCGCTGCAGCCTGTAATGAGAACGGATTTTGGTGACATTTCTTGAGACGGTTTGATTTTGTAAAAATGAAAACTTGTTAGACAGTGAAAAGCAGAAGAGGGGAGCAGAGAAGGGTGGTAAATCACGAAATGATTGATCTTGGTGAAAGAGTGTAATAGAGACTTCAAAGCTTCAGCAACTATCTGAAATTATATATAGTAGTTCTTATACACTCATACCAGGGACATATATGCTTTAGAGTCGGGTCAACTCTGCACCGCCCAACTCCAACGGATCACCAAGTTGGAGAAGAATACGGATTGGTCGCCTGAATCAGTATCATAATGCTGACTGTAAATGACCGAAATAGGAAGTGAGGGCGAGATATAGTTCGAAGTGTCGGTGGAATTGATTCCTCACTAACAAGACAAATTATTTTCATATTAATCGAGGACTCGCATTTTGCTCATTTCCCACGACAAATATAGGCTAAACCGACCGCTCAAAGCCACAACGGCTCTAGGCACACCATATGAAACGGTGCGTCAACAGGAGTATGATAGGCCAGGAGATGGGACGAGGAGGCGCTTGGTGGTGACGGACGCCAACGGTGTCAAAACACGGTATATCTTGGACGGTTTGGGACGGCTATGCGAGGTTGAGAAGCAAGACAGGGGTGATTTCTCCGAGAAGAACGTGGATGTCTTTCGCATGGTGCAAAAGCGCAACTACAACGCCCAGAGCCAGTGCATTGAAATGGCCGAGATCGACTGGCTGCGAACGGATAATGGCGGTCCCATTGCTCCTACACACCACGCCCACCCTCATGCTTCTGTTCCGCTCTCTGCGTCGAAGTACCATCCAAACTACGCTCCTCAACCGTATCTCCCGTCTCAGTACCCCCAGCAGACTGCTTTCTACAGGACAACTGACAATACCGGGGTCGTGAGCATATCAGAGACAGATCCGATCAGCTTGACTAAGACTGAAGGCACTGAGGGCCAGGGCCTTATCAAGACACATCGTAATACGCTGGGCCTCGTCACCAAAGTAGGGCTGATTCAAAAGAATGGCCAGCAATACAGCCAAGTCGAATACTTTTACGATGGTATTGGTCGTCTAAGGGAGCAGAAAGAGGCACTCGGTCGGCTGACCAAGTTCGAATGCGATGGTTTCGACCGTGCCACCAGAACCACCTGGCCTGACCCCCGCGAGGCCACAACCTTGCATTCGACTCAAACCGCCTCGGTGTGACCCGAATCAGTCTCTATCGATGGCCTGGTCGTTGGTGAAGAGTCATTTGACGGACTGGGTCGATCAAACGCAAAACCGTTGGCAAGCGAACCACCACCCAAACCTACCTAGGCAATGCGCCAGAGCCCAGTCAAGTTACGACACATAAAGGAGTGCACGTATTCAATTGCAGTTGTTCTAAACAGTTTTGTTTGAGCTCCCAGTCAGTGACAGATATATGTAAATATTTAGCGGTGACCCATTTGCTAATTTACTGCTCTGTATGAAGAATTCACTACTGAGCTCCATTTCACATACAACACAGCTGATGTTATCTGTCACATCAATTTTGGAACTTTGAACCCTGAATCAAGCGACTGAATCCCAATCTGAGTACCCAACAAGAGTTCTAATGTAACCCTATCTTTCCAATTCCATACAAACACCTCGGTAAACGGTTTTATAATCCTTTTTATACATGTACCATACTAATCAATAATACCATACTAATCTTAACATTCATAGTGAAAATTATTGATATTTCACCAACACAGTTGTAGACCCAAATTGGCCTTTTTGTACGAGAGATACCTCTCGGCGTGCGAACATCCGAATAGGCCCACAACTTACACCAGACCGCTCTCTCTAATTCACATTATTCTAATAGATCTACTGTTACATTCGTATCAACAGATTACTCATACGTTCCATTCCCGAAACCTTTTTGGATAATTAATTGGGGATTATATGACATGATCCCGAGGAACATGAATGCAATCGACATATCAACGGATAGGTAGGTGAAAAGGCCGTATACTAAGGGGTTTGTAAGACCATCGTTATAAATACAGCTAATGGCCAAATATAAACGAATGTTTCTGTATATAAGCAGTACCCGCCGCTTTCAACTCCCCTCAATCTGCATCGACAGATATTCTATCACCTTACCATAGAATACCATTTCCCCAAATACCTTTAGTCTGAAGAACGTGATCCGACGCCATTTTCCAATATGACTTCTACAGAGCATACTGACGTTTTGATATGCGGTGCTGGTCCTGTTGGGCTACTAACTGCCCTGGGGCTCTCGCAACAGGGCATTGACACTTTTCTCATAGGTTTGTCATTTTCCAATACAATAGTACATGTGTTGCACGAAAGGAAGGAAGATGAATATAATATGTGGTCCAAACGCTAAGACTTAGATGACAGAAAAGAGAGAGCGCGCAACGCAACAAATGTTTGGCCGCGCTGCAGCTTTATTTCCTCGATCTGTGGAATTACTAGAGCAACTTCATGTTGCCCAAGACGTATTGCAGACTGCCTTTATTGCCCGGCAAGGGGTTACCTTCAAAGATGGTAAACGCATAACGAATAGAGGCTGGCACGTCGTATTGCCTACCACAGCCAGTAGTTTTCATAACTACGCGGTTAACATTCGTCAAAAGCACATTGAAGATATCCTCGCACGCAAATACAAATCCGATCATGAGAAGTCAATTCATTTTGGCTGGGCAATTACAGACTATGCAATTGACAAGTCACTCGACGACGGCTACAATATTACGGCCACAATTACCCATATTTCCCTAGGAAATCGAACAGTGCGGTGGTACGGCAATCAATTCTTCCTCTTGTGTTCAATCATTCAGACTGCTGAATAACTTTTGATAGTAAATACCTCGTTGGGGCCGATGGTGCTCAATCCAGCGTCTGCCAGTTGGCTGGCATTGCAATGGAAGGTGATGAAACCACGTACAAGTGGATTCGCATCGATGGCAAGGTCAAAACTGATATGCCAGATCATAATGCCGGTTATGCTGCCATTGAGAGTAAAACCCACGGTACCGTCTTGTGGATCAAATTAGATAAGGACGCGCATCGAGTTGGTTTTGCTATCCCACCCCACCTCCAGGAGAAATACCCAGAGGGACCGAATGAAGCGGAAGTTATCAAAGAAGCTATTAATGCGGTCCTTCCTTTCAAACTCGAGTTTGAACGTGTTGACTGGTGGACATATTATAAGTGAGCACTATCTAAAAAAAGTGGTCTGGTAACCGTATCGCTAACATCGATGTTACACTCTCAGCATCAAACAGAAGGTTGCTTCGACGATGCAAAAGGACAATTATGTTCTTCTCGGCGGTGATGCCGCCCACACACATTCCTCAGGCTTAGCACAGGGCCTTAATACTGGTATCCATGACGCTACCAACCTTGTGTGGAAGTTGGCTGGAACCCTGAAAGGCTGGTACAACGACGATGTTCTCTCTACATACGCATCCGAGCGGCGTGAAATAGCCAAGAAGTTGATTGCCCTGGATAAGCTGGTTGCTGCGACCATATCAGGCGACATTCCAGTGGCTTATACCCAGAGTGAAACCAATCCAGATGAAGTCTTGAAAAAATTGATCCTACAGAATGCTGGTTTTACTACCGGCCTAGGGATTGAGTATGAGAAATCTGTCATCAACAAAGAAGCTAATATAGGAACTATCGTGGCAGGCACTCGAGCTGAAGACTCTCTAATTTACCAACCAGGCCCATTGGTGCCTATTCGCCTGCATTACCTTCTTAATGAAGCGAGCCAAGGTCGTTGGAGCGTCTTGATATTCGTGGGCCATGCCTCTCAGAATGGTGGTAAAGTTGCGGCTCTACGCACAAGATTAGCTTCTGATATGGGCTACTTAGCTGGAGCTCCCTTCTTGAACATGTTGACTATAGCTGCCGGCTCAGTACCGGGCGCCTGGGACGCTTTCGATGGGCCAGCTATAGGCAAACTATACCTTGATAAAGATTTTACAGCCCACGATCGTTACGGTATCACCTATAACAATGGAGGGATTGTTGTTGTGAGACCAGATGGAATATTGGCATATAGCTCTCCACTTGACGGATTGGATGATATCAAAGAATTCTTCACGGGATTTTGTAACTCGATATAGGAAATTCTCCCAACCAGATAAACTACTGGCCGAGAAAGGGGACGTTATACAGGAGAAAGTTCATTCGCTACTACTCACAAGATCTCTCCTATGTCTCGTTAAAATGATTATAACCTTGCCCTCACTGGTTCCTGGTATAGTTCTTCTGACCCTTGTTTCATCATCTCAGCCGCAATATTTCGCAAATCAGGTTTCCTGAGCTTCCCGCTCGCCGTCTTGGGCCACGCCTGAAAAGCAGGATGCGAGCCCAACCAAATGACATATCGTGGCCGCTTGAAGTACGCTAGCGTCTCGGACACCCATGCGCGGAGCTCGTCGTCTGAAGGCCTGTCCATATCTGTGCCCGTAGGCTCGACAAAGGCACAGATTTGCTCACCGTATTTGGCGTCGGGGACTCCGATGACGGAGGCCTGTGCAATAGAAGGGTGCGCGACAAGACGCTCTTCTATCTCTAGAGGTGAAATGTTTTCGCCGCCGCGGATTATCATGTCCTTGATGCGGCCGGTAATGACGAAGAAGCCGTCGGGATCAAAGTAACCTTCATCACCTGTGTGAAACCACTCCAGGCCATCTTCAGGAGAAGTTTTATGAGCCTCTGCGGTGCGCTCGGGGTTTCCGTAGTACCCAGCTTGGATGCCGTTGCCACGGAGGGCGATTTCGCCTCGTTGGCCTCGAGGAACTGTCTTGCCGGTAGAAGGGTCGGCTATTCGGGCTGAGAAGCCTGGGAACAGGCGGCCAGAAGTGACCGTCCGCTGAGCGATAGTATCAGAATCACGGGTCATTGTGACAATGGACGATGCTTCGGTAAGGCCCCAATTGGTGTGCGTTTGGGTGATGCCAAAAGCAGACCAGACTTTGCGCATCAACGGTTCAGGGACGGCAGATCCAGACAGTATGGCAAAGCGGAGGCTAGAGAGATCAAACTCTTTGAAGCGAGGATGGGCCATTTCGGCAACGAACATGGTTGTGACGCCGTACAGACCGGTGCAGCTGTATTTGGCGATGCATGATAGTGTGGCCTCGACATTAAAGATACTGGCGGGCAGTATCAGCGATGCTCCAAAAGCAGTTGCTGTAGCTAGGCCTATAATGAGGCCGAAGCTGTGGAAGAGAGGCACCGGTAGACAGATACGATCCGAGGCTTTGAGATACATGGTGCTGCCTATGTAGCGGCCGGCGTTGTAGATGCCACTGTGAGTCAAGGCGGAGGCTTTGGGGAGGCCTGTTGATCCGCTTGTAAATTGGAGGTTCATGACATCTCTGGCGTGAATTTTGGCTTCCATGGCAAGCAGATCAACGGCACTACTACGGCCGCGAACAAGCACCTCTTCGTAGTTATGGTAGTCTTTGTACCCTAGCTTGACGAGGGCAGGCTCTTTATCTGCATTTACTATGATGATGTTCCGTAGAGACGGAATGCCACTTCTCAGATTCGGGATCCAATGTCGGTAATCATAGCGGTCGAACCGCAGGACCATGACGAGTGTAGAAACGCCGCATGAGGACAGAACCGAATGGAGCTCCTGCTCGCTATAGGCATAATTGGCAAGCGTGACGGGTGCGCCAATCTTGGTACAAGCGAAGAAAGTTTCAATGTATTCAATCTCGTTGCCCATGAGGATGGCGATGCGGTCACCTTGTTTGGCGCCCAAGGCGACGAATCCGCGGGCGAGATCATCGGATCGAGCGTCGGCCTCGGCATAGGTCAACGATTTCTGCTGATGATCTGAGGCAACAAGCAAGGCAGATGGTCGAGCTTTGGCTTGTTCGCGGAGAAGACAGCCGAATGTTTTGTGTATGGGGACGGGTTGAGCTGGGCCGTGGAGGATGGAGAGGTCGGTGTTGCTGGTGGAGGACATGGCTTGTGATTCTCTGCTGTCTGCCATGGCTCGAGTGTGATTGGAGAGGGAACTGGGGAAGAAATCGGGAAGAGTTTGAGTATGAGAGAAGAAGTAGGAATTCCATGCGACACAAGCAGAGAGGAAAGCTATAATTTGAGAGGACAGAGGAGGGGGAATGTTTTGGAGCTGGTATTGGCCTTGGTCCGCTTCCGGGCCCGGAGGTGGGGCCGATCCGGGGTCCGGAGGCGGGGGGTGAGGAGAAGTCTCGTCTTTTCATAGGCGAAGGAAACAAACTTGCTGCACGTCGTCTATTGTGTCGGCGTGTTTGTATATCACACTCAGACCTTGTCTCTCGTATCGAGTGAATATGCTCGCGAGTCGGGGCCTGGTTGTATCGTTTCGAGGTGGTTGTCGGATCGGTGCGACAGGCGACAGGCGATAGACGACTGGGTGGTGTGGGGATAGGCGGCACTCACGCTAAGGGAATTGGCCGAATTTGTGGAGGGACAGGTGCTGTTGATGGAATCGGTTAGAGATTAATGGCTTTATTTGAAGTATCCGCCTGTGCAGTCATTGGCAGTGAAGAGAAGAATGGCGTGTAACGCGAAGAGCTATGTGGACTTATTCGGGCCCTTCTGAAGTAGACCTAACACACGTCCGACAAGACAGCGCCAGTGAAACAAACATCAATATGAGTGTCCAAGATAAGATTGTTGTTGTTACAGGAGGGTAAGTTTCAATTCATAATATTCCTGTTGTGTGTTCTTCTCTGCTAAATTAACACATTGACAGCCTATCTGGCCTCGGCGCTGCAACAGTCAAGCTCATGAGCAGCCTCGGCGCTTCAATAGCCGTCTTCGATTTGCAGTTGCCAGCCGGTAGCTCAGATTCGCAGAAACAACGATATTTCAAGGTCGATGTGTCCAAGACGGAGCAAGTAGCCACAGCGGTGCAGGCAGCGGCAGCATGGAGTAAAGAGACAGGCAAGCCCATTGCCGCGGTGGTTTGTTGTGCTGGGTTTCTCGGTCCAGCAAAGGTGAGATCTCATTTACTGCCCCTTACATAGACGCGTTTGTTATTTTCAGTCAACTGATTAAGTATACAGATTCTCTCAAAAAACAACAGCCCTCTGGCACTTGAAACCTTTAAAAAGGTGGTTGACATCAGCCTCACCGGCACCGTCGACATCATCCGCCAAATCCTGCCTCACATGTCAACTCAACCCGCCGACGAAAACGGCTCGCGGGGCGTCATCATCACTGTCTCCTCAGCCGCCGCTTTTGACGGTCAAGAAGGTCAGGTATCATACAGCGCAGCTAAGGGGGCCATCGCGTCCATGACGTTGCCGCTGGCAAGAGATCTCTCGCGATGGGGGATAAGAGCAGTTTGTATTGCGCCGGGCATGTTTGATACGGGCATGGTTGAGGGAATGCCTGAGAAAGCGAGGGAGAGCTTGAAGAAGACATTGGAATTTCCGGCGAGAGCGGGTAGGCCGGAGGAGTTTGCGGGAATGGTCAAGAGTGTAGTTGAGAATACCATGTTGAATGGGACGGTGATACGGTTGGACGGAGCGGCGAGGATGCCGAGTCGATTATAATCTTTAGTATAGAGATAGCTACTATGATAAAACCAATTATTATTGTTCTCACCAATATTTTAATTCTTTTTTGCCTTTGTGTTAGGTGTGATGATTGACGGAGTTGCAAATACGGTTGTATCGACATTACTACAGTCACATCATCATCTCGTAGCTACGCATATTATACAAGTAAAGTTACTCATTCGAACAATGTAACCAACACAAGTTTTGTTTAGGTGCCGTATAGCTCATCTCGTATTTGGAAGTCTGACTACCTCATTGCTTAAAATAGAGCGAGAACAAGCCATGTTGGATTGGCGGGTCTCGGCTGTCGTCTATCGCCAAAGAAACGTGGGTGATACCAGCAATGTCTTCAATTATGAATCAGGTGTCCTAAACTATAGTGCAGAGCAATTCTGTGGACTACATAGCCATTTGATTACTTCTGGGCGAACTTGGAGCGAAATTAGAGCGACCAAATTATCCGAGGTATGTCGCAGCAGCCGTGACGAAATCGGAATATTCAGCTCTTTTTTAATCGTGATAAGACATGCCGCATCTCAAATCACAATAAAAATAAACCATCTACACAAGTATCACAGTAGACGACAATTCTTTCTCTTCAAGGAATCATTGAATACATCACAATGCCTGGCTCACCGTCCTCTTTTGTTGTCGGGGTTGGCATGACGCCGTTCCTCTCCCCCAAAAAGTCTGCAAGTCTCGCTGCCAACCCACAGTCAGACTATCTTGATCTCGCTGTCGAAGCTGGAGTCAAAGCTCTGCTGGATGCTGGCCTCACCTTTGACAAAGTAGACCAGGGTATAGGATGTTATGTCTTTGGCGACTCAACATGTGCCCAGCGCGTCTTCTACAGCTTGGGAATGACGAGTATTCCCATCCTCAATGTTCACAACTATTGCAGCTCTGGGAGCACTGGTCTCTGGCTGGCAAACCAGGCAATTCGTTCTGGTGATGCAGACTGCGTCATGGTTGTCGGATTCGACAAGATGTATCCGGGAGTGCTTCCTCAGACACACAAGGACCGCACAAATCCCCTGTCGCGTGTTCTTGACCTGTCCAAGACGCAGATCCCCGAAGCTGACCGTAATAAGAAATCGCCGGGCTGGAGTCCTCAGCTCTACGCCAACGCTCAAGCAGAGTATCTTGATAGATATGGAGGGCCTGGTGGCGCTGAGAGGCGCGATTTTGCACGCATTACGGCTATCAATCGCGAGCACGGCACTCGAAATCCTTATTCGCAGCTGTCGAAAGCTGTTTCTGCTGAGGATGTTTTGTCCAGTCCAGTGATTTCTGGAGATATTACACGTCTTCAGTGCTGCCCTTCATCGGTAAGTGACCAAGAGTCATGTATCTCCAGTGTATCAGTTTGACTTACGACGACATATTGTTTAGACGGGTGCTGCAGCCGCGGTTATTGTATCCGAATCTTTCTTGGCCGCTCATCCCTATCTTCGAAGCACAGCCATCCAGATCGCTGGCCAGTCTCTAGCTACAGATTCTTCCAAGTTCTTCGAGTCGAAAAGCGCAATTGAGCTTATCGGTTCTGACATGACGCGGATTGCATCAAAGCGAGCTTATGAACAGGCAGGCATCACACCTAAAGACGTCTCCGTGATCGAGCTGCATGATTGCTTCACCACCAATGAAATGTGTGCTTTAGAAGGTTTGGGGCTGGCTAAAGAGGGCAAAGCATGGAAATTGGTTCGAGATGGCCTCATAACATATAATCCAAAGGGAAAAGAGAAAGGCTGGATTGTGAATCCGAGCGGAGGACTCATCTCCAAGGGACATCCCCTGGGCGCCACGGGATTGGCACAATGTGCAGAGCTGGGTAAGTTGGATTATCTCATCTCGAAGCACAACATTATTAACAAGATCATGTAATCGTCAACAGTCTGGCATCTCCGTGGATGGGCAAAACGCCGGTCAGTTGCATCGACACGGTATTGCCTCCAGCATAATATGGGCATGGGTGGCGCGACGGTGGTGACGATATACAAGAGGATAGATGGAGAGGCAGCTCCGAAGATTGAGGATACAAAGCCGGAAGAAGATGGACGCAGCCGCTTGGGATATAATCCTGCAGAAGAAGCGCGGTCTATAACCCGTGAAGACTGGGCGAGTGTGATTGCACAGGGAGAAGCAAGTTCGGCATGGGCAGCGGCTGAATTGCCGTGGAATTTGAATCCGGGGGCCTATAGTACCAGAGCCAAGCTGTAGAGGTATCTATAAAGGTATGAGGTTGTGATTGTTTCTAGATTAAAGATAGAATGATCTATTGTACCATTACAAGATGTGAAGATGATGTGAAGATGAAGTTGAATTTGTATGATGAATGTCATTGAAGAAGTTGTCTCAAAGTGGCAATCAGTGCACCTACGGAAGTTCCAGCTGTAAGATCGCATGACCGCGCTATAATGGTGGGAATTATAGCGGCCTTTAGCTGCTGTTAGTGGCCCACTCCCCTACAACTCACCGTCCCCGCCCCCGCATTTCGCAGCCTGGGGCATTACGGAGCTCTTTCCCAGCTCAAACAGTTACACGATTCTCTCTCACCTCCAATCGGCTACTCGTAACTTACCATCATCGTCAAAATATGTCGACTCGAACCGGAATTGTTAGGCGTCAAAGTATTGCTCTTGGTCGCTCCGGTCCACGGTCCAAGAACGGATGCGCAACTTGTCGCCTCCGCAGAGTTCGCTGTGATGAGAAACGACCGAATTGCAGCCACTGCGATAGACTCAAGCTTGAGTGCACATATCAGCCTCCTCGGCCTCGACGCAGTCAAAGAAGATTGCCATCTCCTGACGAAAGTTCTGTGAGCTCTCGACAAGACGCAGACGCAGATGATGAGTCTCGGAGATTCAGCGTAGTCGACGAGAACAACGAGGGGGCCTCAATACCGTTGTCGTCCTTTTCAGCAGCAACTCCATCACGTCCAAACAATGACCTACGAAATATGCAAACCATTCTCCCTACTGATATCAACGATCAATTTGATGTCTCATCTGAAAACTCAAATCCAGGTGGCCTCATCTCAGACCAAATGGCGTCCTATATAACTCCAACAACTGCCTCGGCACTGGATATCGGCTCTACCTCCATGCCTTCAGGAGACCATTCAGGGGAAGTGTCACAATCGCCTTGGAGCCCCAGCTGGTTCGATAGACTGCCTCTTCCTGACTCGGCATTTTCATTCACTTCGTTGGGATTCACCAGCGCTCTCAGCCCCAATTTCTTCAACTCTGATCAATCATCGGCGTGGCGTGGCGGTGCTCTTTCCGAATTGGACAGCAACACAATCCTTACAACCTCGAACGTTGACGGCAGCCCAGGTGTACAGACGATTATACAAGGTAATACCGACGACCAGCTTACCAACCTAGACGGGCAAGAAGATAGTGGGCAAGTGAGAAGACCGGGATACAAACCGGCCTTTGCATTTTCACCACCACTCCTATCAGACGCCCAGGAAGAGCTGCTCCTCAAAACGTTTGAGTGCGCAATTCAACCCCCAGCCTCTCTTGCCAGCATTCACCCTCTGGGCTGGCCTAAGATCAAGCGCTATGTTCTTCATATGGCTAATGGCAAGCACACTTCGATAGAATACGGAGCTGTCATGCATGCCCTTGCAGCTCTCAGTGCCATGCTCTTTGAGCCTAGCCGACCAGCTGCTTTAGCTGCCTTGGGGAGCCGTGTATCGACCTGCCGCGATGATTTTGGCCTGCTATCATTGAGGTTGCATGATGTCGCTTGTGTCGCCCTCAAATTGAGCCTCTCGCATGCGGGATGGGAAGAGCGAAGCAGCCGAGCTCTTCTCGTAGCTATTTTTTTGCTAGCTTGGTTTGAGACCGCTTACGATGGCAACGATCAGGTTCGACCCAGTTTCCCAGAAGATATCGCGGAACAAGTTATTGTCAACGGTCGGTGCTGGGACGCTGGCTCTGCGAGCCTCTTCCAATGGCTGGACTCGTTTGACGCCAAGATGTCTCATATGGGCGGTCGTCATCTTCTTTCAGAGCCAGCTTTGGAAATCATCAGGAAGCCACGCCCTGGAGTCACCGACTCAGCAGGCATGGAAGTGGCAGATAGTGATACCCTCAGCGACATTGACGGGATATCTCCTGCTACTACCGCCGCCCTAGTGATGAACAGGAAGGGTGAAAATGTCAATATGAAACCTCGCAATGGTAACTCAAGACTCACTACGCTATTAGCAGAGCCGCCAACTATTCCCAAGAATGTGGTTTGTATGGGTGTTTTCAACATCCTGCTCCAGCCAGCCTTTGAATTTCACATGGCGTCTCAAGCATACTCGCGGCGCGTTGGCTGTCACGATCGCCACCACCGCCCACGCGGGACCCCTGAGGATGAGCTGGAAGTAATGAAGGCATGCATGGGCTTTGAGGAAGAGTTGGAGGAACTCTGGCGGCGTCGACCCAGCATCTTAGACCTCGATGCTTCACAGCTACGCCTTTTTGTGAGCGAGAACATTGCCCGCAGGCTGGAACAGCTATTCAGCGTCTATATTGCAACCTTTTGGGCTCACTTTATATACATTCATCGTGTGGCATACTGGACATTGCAACACACGCCTATTGCTCTCAAGGCTTTGACGCAGACAGGCAACATGATGCGTCGCAGCGTCGGTCAGCCGATACATCAGCACGCCTTTGACGCGAGCATCCCACGCACGACCTCTACGGCTATCCATCCTGGCTTGATGTGGGTGTGCTTTTTGTTCGGCTGCGAGGTATCCGATCCTGTGCAGCAAGAATGGGCAGTGTTACAGCTGAGAGCTCTAGGTCGGCTCAGCGGCACAACTCAACGACAGGGGACAGCCCTTGACGGCACCGAGGGAGACGGATTGCCTATTGGAGGATTAGATCAAAAGGGGGCGCAGACGGCTTTCAAGGTGGCACGCCTTCTCGAAGTCATTATTGAGCGCCAGACTAAGCTGGGCGCTCGTGTGGATGGCAAGTACTTGAGCCAGGAGATCTTTGGCTGCCATTTCTATATCATTTAAATAATACAGGGTACACCCATGGTACTATACTCGTACGCTCCGAGTTGGCTGCAGGTGACACAGTGAGACATGTTCAACTCAACAATTCTTATCGGAGGCGAAGGGGTTCTTTCTTACCGAGACCCCGAAGAGACTTTCGAAAGAATCTCTTGATAAATCGGCTTACCCCAAAGCCACGCGACTGGCTTGTCAAAGCACGAGGCGTTCCCGCGCCATCTCCGCAACAGAAACTATCTACCGGATCCGACCAGCGCTATTACAAGCCATCCCCACCAACACCGTGGTCACGCTGCTCTCATTCGTCCTCGCCTATCGTCTACCGGCTAATCTCGATGCTACTGGCATTTCCCCATGGGGAGAGAATGTCCTAAGCAAGGGCGGGGAGAGGAAAGACGGCAAGGGCCTGCATGTCTTACTTCTCCCGACTCTCGTAGAGCGGTGGTGTGAATCAAGACTCTATCCCAGTCCAGCAACAATTGAGACCGGCTTTGGTATCAGCGTAAGCTCTGTCTTACGTTTTTGGTTGTTATTCTGTTCATATATGTCGTCGGATTCGCCCTGCGTTTAGCTGGTAGACGCTTCTCAAGCCTACGACTCGAAAGGTGTTGTTGGTTTGCATCCACTATTGCCACCTTTTATTAGTTATACCCAAGTTCTCATCATCTTGAGTCATTAGACATGACAGTTATGGATGACGAAAAGCTTCCAAAGACCATCGAGGATGGGACCAGCTCCCATCTCGAGCGTACGCAGGAAATTGATCCAGTCATCGAGAAGAGGCAAGTCGTTATCCGCATGAGGACATGGTAATCAACAATGACAGACTAACACAAGGCGTCTGTTGATATTTATAGGATCGTGCGCAAGATAGACTTGAGGCTGATGCCTTTCACCGTCTGGATCTATCTTCTTTGCTACATGGACAGGTCCAATATCGGTATGCAACTCTTTCCTTCATTGCCAAAATTCTACCATCAACTAATAGACCATCAACTTAGGCAATGCCAAGATCTTGAATGCCGATGCGGGCCACGACTTGCTACAATCAACTCACATGACGACCAAAGAGTACACCATTGCGCTCATGGTCTTTCTGGTGGCATACTCCATCTTTGAGGCACCGAGCAATCTCGCAGCCAAGGCTCTGCAGCCTAATTAGTAAGATTGATCCCTACCTCGTGTTCTTGAACCCCATCGTTGATCTATCTGTTAATCACTGTATTCGTGCCATGAAGTTGGCTAGGCTTCTTGGTCATTGGCTTCGGAGCCTTCTGCACAGCCATTGCTGGGGCGAACAGCTTCGCTAGCACATCCGCTCTACGATTCTTCCTCGGTGCCTTCGAGGCAGGCATTTTCCCCGGCATGGTCTTTTTCATGAGTTTTTGGTACAAGGCGGAAGAGCGAGCAACTCGGATTGCATTGTTTCTATGCAGCGCTACTTTGGCTGGCGCATTTGGGGGGTACGTTTTTAAGAACTCGAGCCTTAGGATGGTCGATGTGAACAAGTAAAAAAATGATGGCTGACTTTTTCCATTCTCATAGGGCTATTGCATTTGGCGTTGGACATATGGACGGCAGATTGGGCCTAGAAGGCTGGCGATGGTTGTTTATCGTTGAAGGCGTACCGTCCAGTGAGTTATCAAGTCTTCTGCTTCTGAACCAGGCTATTTCAAATCCTCTCTAATACGATTATCACATATAGTTGTCCTAGGAATCTTGACGTTTTTGTTCATGCCAAGCTATCCTGAAAAGGCTGGCTGGCTTACTGAAGAAGAAAAGGCCATCCAAGTGGCCCGCCTCGGCGTCAATTCATCTCACGGGTATGCAAAATCTCACAAGTCAAATTAAACGAGCAAAGACTAACTTTACATAGAGAGGCAAAACTCAACTGGGAGGATGCAAAGGCCACCCTCAAGGACGTTAGACTATACGTGCACTATATCACGTACATGTGCATCGGCGTCGGCGTCTCATCGCTGTCTCTCTTTGCTCCTACCATTGTCTCGGGCCTTGGCTACAAGAATCTCCAGGCCCAGCTGTTTACGATTCCTCCTTATGCTGTTGCTTACGTCGTTACCCTTGTCTTGGCCATGATATCCGACCATAAGAAGACGAGAGGTCTCGTGGCTGGCGGATGTTTTCTCTTTGGCACCATTGCCTTTATCATTCAAGGTGAGTCCATGGTCCCTCTTTGTCATATCCTAAAGGCAGGAACTCACACATTCTTCTACAGCCTGCTTACCTGGAAAGCTATATGCCGCCCGTTATGCAATGCTTTGCATCAGCACCGCTGGCGTCTTTGCTGGTCTTCCTCCGTTATGCGCCTGGATCTCAGACAATGTGCGGACCACAACGGCGGGATCTCTAGCCACGGGACTCAACATTGCCTTTACTGGCCCTGGTCAGATCATTGGCGTCTGGATATACCGCGCGCAAGATGCGCCATTCTATCGCCTGGGCCATGGAATCAATGCTGGGTTCCTTGCCATGGGGACGGTACTGAGCTTTTCTTTGTGGTGGCATTACACGCGGCTGAACAAGAAGCTGGTGGGCACCAATGAGCCCAGATGGATTGCGTAGAAGTTTGGTACGTCGATGAGTGGATGAGTGCTTTGTTCTTTAGTTGAAGCCAAATATAATTGCTTTTGATGATGTTCTGTACACCCACCAAATTGTAAATAGAAGTTCATGCCCAGGCGCCGATTGGGGTCGGCACATCAAGGTAGACGCATTCAAATCGAGCGCCTGACCCAGCTGATCGTAACATGGGTGTAAGTGAGAATCCATGTCTAGAAACTTGCAAAACACCAAGCAAACTTCCACGAGATATGAGCCTGAAAAGAAATAATTAAGAATAAAAACCAGTTTCACTTCATCCGAGCAGCGCATCATTGCACTCGCCATCTTTGCAAATCTCCCCCAACTGCCGTTATCGCCACACCATGCATCCAATTCAATAGTGCGAACCACTAAGAGTAGCTGATCGACTCCTTGACAGGCTCACCGGCCAATCGAATCCAGGTCACCAGACGTCATCTCAGCTCAGGCAGACAAACCCCCCAATTCGCCTTGCATATCCTGTAAGATACCTGTTACTATGCTGCTGCATTAGTAGCATAGCCACAGGCCGCCCGTATCAGCCTCACTTGCTCCTTGTACAACTCAACTGTGCTTCTTGTTGAACTACTCGTTCTCTTCTTTTTCATTCTCTTTCTGCTAATCATCAAGCAGGATTGTTTTTCGCAATACATCCTTTTCCATGCGCTCGCCTCTTTATTGCGCCGCCGTTGTTCATACGTGCTCCGCTCCATGCTTTCTGTGGGAGCGTGACAGTTTCGGATAGCTACCTGGCACAGCTGCCGAGTTTGCCCATGGATCCTTTCTCATCATTAAACTTGGCGAGATCAACGATTCAGTTGATCGATTGGAGTTCGAAATTATTATCGGGAGCATATGAGATATACCATTCTCCGGATGGCCTCACTGAAGACGATGCTGAGCTGGGCGAGAGGACGGCGATTCTTCGTAGACTGGCCTTTGGCTTAGCGAATAGATCGTCGGGCCATGTCGCTGATGGCAAATGCGAGCTACATCCGAGCCAGCCTGTCGCTGCGCCGGATATTGGCGGTGATTCTCTTGAACAAGAGAATAAGAACGCACCTCGAGAAGATGAGCCCAACGACGTGATGATCCAGCTCCTTCACCACGAGGACAACGACAAGGCAATGGGAACCGGCAACAAACTAGAAGTCGACCAAGCATACAGAAAACTTCAAAAGCTGACTTCTGAAATGAAGACCAGCGCAAAGGTCTTCGCCGCCGAAGACGTTCCGCGTAGCGAACAAGAGCAAAACCTCCAGCGCGTGGCCAAGGGATGCGACGACATCGCGAAGCGGCTCGAGACCACGCTCAAGCAGCTACGTGTCGATCCTAAGAACGCAAAGTTTCGCAAGATTTCTAGCTTTCGCCAGGCCTTTGTCAAGTTGTGCAGTCAAAGGAAGATTGATGGGATGGAGAGGTCTTTGGACAAGTATCGGACAGACTTGATTCTTCAACTCTCTGTGATTATGAGGTATGGCTTTCTTCGTAACACTGTAACTATTGGCTAATCATCACGTAGCGACCAGCAGTCAAGTGTCGTCAGAGAACTTCGCACCTTGAGAGATGCCAGCAGTCGTCTTGGTTCAGCATATGAAGAGCACCTCGACAACATCTCAAAGTCATTCCGACTGATTCAAACCCAAGCAACTGAGGACGCCGAGCAGCGCCTACATAATCCAGCAGCCTACAAGACATATAACGACGATGACGAAATTGAAGGGAAGAAATTCAGCCTCTTCTCATTACACAAGTCCTACGGAGCTTCTGACAAAGGCGGACCCTCGCAGAGCCAGAATAACATTGATGTCGACGACGAAATTCCCCAAGCATTTCAATATCTAGCAGAAACACTCCGCTCTTTAGTCACAACAGCTACCGATGTCGCCGTTGCACAACGAGTTCTAAGTGGCCTTCACTATAAAACCATGACTATGCGCATAGAAAGCGTCGTCGAAGCATACACAGACACATACGAATGGATCTTCAAGCCGCGCTGGGCCAAGAATGCAAAGGGTATCAAGGTACACTTTGCAGAATGGCTCGCCGAAAAGGACGGCATCTTTTGGGTCTCGGGAAAACCAGGATCCGGCAAGTCAACGCTCATGAAGTTCCTCTGCGATCATCATCGCACGGCCGAAGCGCTCGCCAACTGGGCGCGGCCCTTGAGTCCAGTCATGTCCACACACTTCTTCTGGAGCTCGGGGACGACGATGCAAAAATCTCAAGAGGGTTTGCTCCGATCTTTGCTCTACGAAGTCTTCAAGAAGTCGCCCAATATTATGAAAATGGTCTGTCCTCAGCGCTGGGAAGCGTCAAGGAGAGGAGAAGGCGATCTGGAGCCCTGGACGCTATCGGAGCTGCGCAGAACTTTGACTGCTCTTGCGACGTGTCATGGGCTCGGCTACAAATTTTGCTTCTTCATCGACGGGCTCGACGAGTATGAAGGCGATCATTCCGAGATCATTGCCATGCTGCGGTCTTTGGCTACTTCGCCGCATATCAAGCTTTGCGTGTCCAGCAGACCGTGGAACGTCTTTGAGGATGAATACGGTAAAATCATCGACAGAAAGCTGTATCTCCAGGATTTGACGAGCCGAGATATACGCCACTATGTTCAGAGAAAGCTGGAAGAACACCCTAATTGGCAAGTTCTCCCGTCAGAAGAGTCTCTTTACAAGACTCTCTTGGAAGAAGTAACCACAAAAGCCCAAGGCGTGTTTCTCTGGGTATATCTTGTCATCCGCTCTTTATATGAAGGCCTTACAAACGGCGACTCGCTGCCTGCTCTGGAGCGAAGAACCCGCGACTTACCGGCGGACCTCGAGTCCTTCTTCAAACACATGCTCGACTCCGTGGAGCCATTCTACCATACACAAATGGTCAGAACATTCCAAGTAGCCATGGGCTCGACATCTCCTCTGCCGCTAATGATTTACTCATTTCTCGACGAAGACTTTGAGAACCAAAACTTTGCGCTCCAAATCCCTGTCAAGCAAATGTCCATGGTGGAAGTAGTCCGCCGCCAAGAACAACTGCGCAGACGCCTCAACGGGCGATGCAAGGGCCTCCTAGAAGTCTGCCGAAACAGTAACGAAGGTCCGTACATGCGCCACCGCGTCGATTTCCTGCATCGGACTGTGCGAGACTTTCTGCGGACAAAGGAGATGAGCGACTTTCTCGCGGAAAAGGCAGGGTATCACGGTGGACCCAACACGCTCGTGTTCAAGAGCTTCGTGCCTCTGATCAAGTCCATCCCGTGGGAGGAAGTTGACGTGTCTGAGGGAGGCTTGCTATCAAGGATGCTGGGCGACGCAATGCACTATGCCTACAAAGCAGAGCTGGAATCAGGAGAGTCCCAGGTCGAACTGCTCGACGATCTTCATCGCACGCTCAAATTCTATGCAACAACTACTGGCAAGCCGATCCCGTGGTACCAGGACTGCTATACACCATCCGACGATGATACCGGCTATGCTCCGTGCCAGACGTTCCTCGAATTCGCGATCCAGAACGGCTTGTGTCTGTATGTCCGGGACCAGCTACGCCGCGAATATCAACCACTCGAGGCTCAGCAACCGCTGCTTCGCTGTGCCATTGCTCACTTGCCGGGTTACACCATCGAGGAGCCAGATTTAAACCCCATGATTCGTGTCCTCCTTGAAGAGAGGCAGTCATGCCACGTAGAGCTACTGAAACAAGACGCCTGGAGGTCCTGCATCATGGCCCTTGTGAAGATACTAATGAATGAAGAAAGTTCGCTCAAAGTCACCCACATGATAGAGCACAGGCAAGACATGATCCAACTTCTACTCGCTGTCGGAGCGGACGCCAACGCACAATGGACAGACTCCCTCCCCGTATGGCACCACCTCCTCGTCGCAATAGCTGGTTCGCCTCTGCCACCTTGTTCTGCAATCATTCAAATTACCCGATATTTCCTCAGTGCTGGCGCGAGCCTATCAGGTCCCAATTGGAGCGCCTCGGATGCCTTCACTAAGAGTTTATTGGAACGTTGCAGTAATAGCGAAACTACAAATGATACTGCTCATTTGGACTTTCTAGTCCAGATATACTGTCTCTTGATTTCGAAAGGCATGGAATTGAAGCCATCTGAGAGGCTTCTCATTCATCAAAGGCTGCCCGGGAGATTGTCCGAGTCGATATCAGCGGCCATAGACCAGCAAAAGCTGGAGAAGAAAGTCAAAAGCCAGGCCGCGGCAAAAGGATCGCAGAGCTGGACATGGACTTCATGGCTTGGCGTGCTATGGTAACAAGACGGACATGTCACGAAAATAAATTATCAAAAAATACAAAAAGAAATGCCCACTATCAGAGTCGAACTGATCACCTTGTCATGTCAAGTATTTACTAGTGACACGCTATACCGCTTAGCCAAGCGGGCAAAGAGCTTTCGATGTCTAAGCTTACTGCTAATCTGTCTTATAAACTTCTCACAACAACACTTCGAGTTTGTAGTACGTCTGTCTGGAATCGTCCCCATCGTGATTTGGTGTCAAGGACTTCGCATGGACCAGTTGTTTGACATGCTCATCATGGAAACCGGGTAGCTGTCTGTCGTTGACTCTGAACAGCGCGCTCGCTTGACCGCCCGATGCCGAACTGATGTTGGTCGCAAGAACCAAATGTGTACCCAGTTTGCGTCCTTGCTCTCGCTCCTCGTGGTGTTTTGCTGATCCTGTTCGATGAGATGGTGCTTGTGGTGAAATTTGTCGTGGTGTTTGCAGTGGGGCTGATTGGTGTGCATGTAAGCCTAGTAAGATTCGATTTCGTCCTGTGGCATATTCGCAAATGTTGCTGGGTACCTTCAATGTTTTCTGGCATGAGTTGCCAGATTTTTACACACCACTACACATCCTCACCTACTGCATCGTATGCCTTCAAAACCTTCTTTCGAAACCTTTCTTGGGCACTTGTACCTCTTGAAGCAAACAAAGATAGCCTTGCTCCTTCAGGTGTCTTGTAGCGACTGATGGAACTCGTCTTTGATGTAAGCGCTGTTCAGGATTGCTGCTCTCGTGCATGTGAGATTTCATATCGCGAGTCTTGGATTAGGACATTATCGTCTTTTGGGCTACCATGAGATCTAGCTATTATCATCGGCTGGAGAAACTGGGCCAGATTGAAGCCATGTCCGGCTGGTGGTGGGAGCATGTCTGGAGCGGCGAGCAAATAAGAACGCTACAGATGGACGCAATGTCGAGTGGCTTGGTGGATATAAGTGTTGCGCTAACAAAGCACCACTGGGGGTGGTGAGGTCGAAAACTGGAGAGCCGACGGTATATGTCGTCAAGTCGCTTCCAGAATTGTTTTGTTTCGTCTTTGATGGCGTGACACTCGTCGAAAACGAGCAGCGATGGTACTATTGGCAGACAAAAGTAATGAGTGAGCCGTCATTCAGTCAACTAGAGAGGTATATACATGTACTTACCAGAGCTCGGATGACCTGTACTATGCTTGTCCCTTGGCTGATGACGGTTGATGATATGACGAAGACAAACTTGCTCTGGCCCGCCGCTCGGGCGTCGTTGGGATCTGCTTCAAACTTGATCCCTTTTCGTCTCGTAGCTGTCTGACGGCTGTGACGGAGTCTAGGTTGTTCACTGTCTCCTTGTATCCTGCGAGGAGGTATGTAGATCCAATCAGGATAAGTTGCTGTGCAGTTGTGAGATTTGCCTGTTCAGGGGCGGCTTCTTCTATAGGTATAAATCACACTTTGATGCTTACCTGTTTCCATTCAAGACAAAATATGTAAGTGTTGTGCCGTTTGTAAACATCCCCTGAGTTGCTCTCTCGGGGTCCATCTCCCAACGTGTGTTATATGCGATGTGCCGTATGATACCGAGAGAGCAAGTAGTATTCAGAGGGTGACAGGGAACAACATGGCGAGTAGTGTAAATAGGAGATGGACAAGGAAAGATTTAGAAAGAGGAATACGGGAAGGAGAGGGGAACAGTATGTCTTTAAATAATGGACAGCTATCTGACATCTAGCTCATGTTGACGTGTATGTTAATGCAGGTATCAGTGTTTACGGGAGCTTTCACACCGCTCTTCCATAGTGTTGTTATTCACTTGATTCTATTGCTCTTTATTTCATCGAGGAAGTCAGTACATGTATGTATGAGACTCTTGCTTCTCGAGGATACTTACATTTGGTTGACTCATAGCGGCAACACGCATGTAAAGTGCACTTATCCGCATCCTGGCGGTGAGGATGCGTGCAGATAGTCATAGAGAGTAATTTTGCCTGTATTGCTTTTCCAAGTCAATATCCGATGCCTATTTGTTCATTTCATATCTTGTGCAATACTTCACCCATCTGAGAAGGAGGTCATCTACTCTTAGTGGAATCATATTGGAGCACATGTTAATGTATGGGTCTACGATAGCCTATCTGGCCATCCAAGCCTCATGATAAGCGTTTTATACGAGGCAAGATAAAATACACACTTTGAAATAATTATTGTATACATCACATGTATTCAACTCATAGGACAGATTGTTGTTGCTGTAATCTGTTGATAAACT
The DNA here is from genome assembly GCF_050948025.1 of Trichoderma camerunense. NCBI lineage: Eukaryota > Fungi > Ascomycota > Sordariomycetes > Hypocreales > Hypocreaceae > Trichoderma > Trichoderma camerunense. Next base: position 95,511 of record NW_028145340.1, read on the forward strand.
CAATATTCGGTCTTGTTGTAGGGTAAGAGAATCACGTGATTCGTCATAGAGTTTCTGCAGCAACCTTGTTTCGCATTATTTACATGCCATCAATACCCCCACGACAAGGAACGGTTTTCGCAGTGGCATTGATTTTCGACGACCAGCAAATCCACGGCGCAAAATGGCTTACAATCCCCGAATGAGCATAATCCCGGCCTCGCAGCAACAATCGCGGTCGAGGAAAAAGGAGGAAGAGGCCGACGCGTTTATGCGGCTGCCGGACCGCGAGATTGTGGGATGCATCACCGATATTGGCATCAACTTCACCATTGCCGATCTACAGAAGCCCAACCCCGCACATGTCCAGCAAATCTTTGAGTGGTTCGCTGAATTGCTTCTGAATGCGACACGCGAGACGGTCGAGCCGGCGATGCGCGCCGCAGCAGAGGATATTTGCGGCGAGTTTGCCGATGTCATTTCGCCGGATACGCGCAATCTGATGGGCTTCTATGTGTCGCTAAGACGGCTGCTCATAGAATGTGGCATCCATGACTTTAGCTTCAACGACCTTTATAAGCCTACGTACGAACGCCTGGTCAAGATCTTCAGTTACTTGATCAACTTTGTCCGGTTTCGAGAATCCCAGACGAGCGTCATTGACGAGCACTATAACAAAGCTGAATCGACAAAGACGAGGATAGAGACTCTGTACCAACAAAACCAGGACAACGAGACTCGGTTGGAGGACATGAAAAACAACCGACAGGCTATGGAGGCGCAGGTGCGGGAGAAGACGATGCGAAACGAGGAGCTGAAAAGACGCCTGCTGGAGCTCCGGCGAAACCAAGAAAAGGTTGCGGCTCGATTGGAAGAGGCAAAGCAGAAGAAAGGAGACTTTACAACTTTACTGGAGCAAAGGACACAAGAGAAGATTACGCTGAAGCAAGAGAGCGCCAAGCTACGGCCGTATGTGCTTCAGAGCCCGCTGGCTCTCCAACAAAATCTGACGGAGCTCCGAGACATTTTAAACAACGATAAAACGCGAATCGATGCGCTGGACCGGCGTGCTCGAGCGCTTCAAACATCGGCAGACTCCTTTGCTGTCGTAGGGTCAGATGTGGCATCCTGCATCAAAATCTTGGAAGAGATTGCGATGGAGATGGCGAGAGAGGATGAAGAGATGGCCAAGAACACCAAGCAGCGCGAGGCACTATCGGAAAGAGGAAACAATGCTCGCGAGGTGGAGAGAGCAGAGCAGATGCTCAAGCGACAGCTGGCCAAATGGACAGAACGGACGGAGAAGCTGCGAGAGCAGAGCAACCAAAAGGCGCAAGATGCCAATGAGAAGATGCACGAGCTGCGGGCAACGCACAAGAGGCTGACGGAGGAGCTGACGGACAAGGGCAAGGAGATGGAGATCCGACGAGTGAGGATAGAGCAAACGGAGAAGAAGGTATGCATACAGCCTCTATTGGTGTCAGCATTTGTGATGATATACTAACGGCAGACAGATGCTTGATCTGAAAGAAGCAATTGAGAACGAAGTTCATTCAGCTTATGATGAGTATCTTAAAATGGAAGCTCACATCAAGCTATACATTACCGAGATGGAGCAGACAATCGGCTAAACTCTTGAGCTGGAGAAGGTCTACATTTCATTTTCTTGTTTATATATGTCGGAATGTGGCAATAGTGTTAAAAAGGGTTCACGGGCGTATATAATAACGGAGATACCACGGATTGGCGTTGAGGTTGGGAGGCTTGTCATGAATCTTGTTTCAATGTGGAATGAATGATGATGGCTATGGATTTGAATGGGAAAAGAGCGTTATTTGAATTACCTTTTACTTTTAAGCTTTAAAGAAAATGTTTATAAACATGTTGAAGTTTCACTTCTCATCCTGTTCAAATTCAAACCAGCGGCTGAGCACTGCTCTGACAGGAACCGTCCGTCCACTCCAGCTTCCATCATCCCTGACGGCAGTGCCACTCAAGATAGGCACCTTTTCATCCAGGAAATCATCCAAAAGTTGATGACCCCTTGCCCCCCTAGGTTCAGCGATAGCAGCCCTGACTGAATTCCTCGCCGCCGCCTCGACGAGATACGCAGCCGTAGTGCCGATGCCCTGGGCAGACCACTCGGTACCCTCACGGTGAAGCTCTAGAAACCCGTAGGCGAGCAGCAGAGGGGTCTCTGTTTTGCATCTTGGGTCGGAATCGTCCAAGCCTGATAGATCTGGAGGCGGGATTTTGGATTCTGAGGCGGAAAAGGTGCCGAGATATGCGCGGAGATGAGTGGTGCTGGGGATGAATAAGAGGCGGATGTGGCGAGAGATGGCGGTTTGAAGGAGAGTTTTGCGTTGGAGAGGGTGAAGGATGGAGGATGAGTTGTCTGGTGGCTCTGTTTGTGGTTTATCTTCTTTGATGCTTTCAGCTGTTACTTCTGCTGAGGTGTTTGGTGATGATGGATCTTGTCGCATGGAGAGCTGTAGTGCAACGTCCTCGACGAGGCCTTCGATGAAGGTTTGCTTGGGCCATCCGATGAGGATTGTTGTTGGGTATCTGTGGCGAGAGATGATGTATTGGAGAAGTTCAGATGGCGTGGATGGTGAGAGGAAAATGGAATGAGGAGATGGCGGCATGGCTGGTGTTTTTTGATTGCTGTGAGTTGTCATGTAAGTGATTTCACATGGATGGATGGTGCCCGTGCTAAGACGGTGTTTTGGCGTCCATTTGTTTTAGCTCTTCACACTCGTCTATGGAACCAACTGTGCGAGCATCTGGATGCAATGAGTGATAATAAATAATGATTAGTCTAAATCAATCTTCCATAATAACCCTTTATATGTAAATTATAACTCATGAAATAATAATTCAGTAATCAATTCGAGGAACAATGGTATTCATCTTACACCCATCCATATCAATTAGGTTCTTTCAATGCTTGGAGAAATGCCGGTTTTAGTGAGCTGCGGCACTAAACCCCACCTGGCCAGAGAGCTGCCTCACCACCAAAGCCGCACGTCATCTCTGTCTACGTACCAAATCCTCAATCTTCCTCTCCCAACCCCCACGCGACCAGCCACGAGCCTCATTACGGCCTCGACAACCGCTCCCAAAGGCCATTTTACCTCTCTCGACCTTGGCCAGAGACAATGGAGTCAATATCAAGAATCTCTGGCCTCTTGGAGGCTGGTGAGCATCCGCCAAAGCCCCGCGTCTGCATGATTTGACTTGGTGAAGCTGACCAGCTCTGTTCGATTCTCAGCAAGGGAACTCACCCTCGATGCCGCCCAGGCCACGCGCGGCGTCCGCACGAGCTCCAAACTGCTGGACCGAAACCAGATGCGAAAGCTGCTCGACAGCCGCAACGAGAGGGAGGTGCTGGAGGGACTGCGGCGCGTCATAGCGGTGCGTTTGCCTTTGTCTTGCGCCCATCCAGATCGATGCTAACAAGCTACTGCTTCTCTAGATGATGTACCGTAACCACAAGACCTTGCCCTTCTTTTCATCTGTCGTCAAAAACGTCGCTTCGCCCAATTTCGAAATCAAAAAGCTCGTCTACATCTACCTCATCCACCATGCCGAGCAGGAGCCCGACCTCGCCCTGCTTTCCATCAACACGATCCAAAAGTCGCTCTCCGATACGAACCCTCAGGTCCGAGCTCTCGCACTGAAAACCATGTCTGGCATCCGCGTGCCAGTCATCAGCCAGATTGTGTCGCTTGCCATCAAGAAGGGCGTGGCCGACATGAGCCCTCTGGTGCGCAAGGCCGCTGCTCTTTCGATCCCCAAATGCTACCGGTTGGACCCCAGCCAGTCTCCTCAGCTTCTGGAATATTTAGCAACGCTGTTGGGTGATAAGCAGTACTACGTTGCTGGTGCTGCTGTGTCGGCCTTCTTAGAGATTTGCCCCGAACGGATTGATATGATACACAAGCATTACCGTGGCTTGGTCAAGAAGATTGTGGACATGGACGAATGGAGCCAGCTGGCTACGCTCAAGCTCATGACGTACTATGCACGAAAATGCTTCCCTCGGCGGACTCAACCGGCGGCTACATCCGAAACCGAAACTCCCCAAACGCAGACCCAAAACAACAACAACAACATCGATGATTTCTACGGAGAGTCAAGCTCTTCCAAGCCCACTACCTACTCAACTTCGGTAGACCCTGATTTGACCCTGCTGCTGAATGGCATCAGGCCTCTTCTGCAGAGTCGAAACTCGGGTGTTGTCGTTGCTGTCACAAGGTGTTACATAGACGTTGGCACTCCAGAATACGTAAAGCACGCTATAGGTCCATTGGTCGCCCTCCTAAGAGGGGCTCAGGACATACAGCAAATCGCTTTATACAACATTGTGTCCGTTTGTCTAGTGCGTCCACTTGACTTTGTCAAGTATGCAAGCCACTTTTTGGTCAGATCGACAGATAGCGCACCGATCTGGGAGCTGAAGCTTGAAGTGCTGGCACTCATCTTCCCACACAGCCCCGTCCATGTCAAGAGTCTCATCCTGAAGGAGCTGGAGCACTTTTCGCAAGGATCCAACAAGGCTCTTGTACGCGAAGCAGTCCGAGCCATTGGCCGCTGCGCACAGGCGGATGCAGCCACAGCGCCTAGGTGTTTGAAGCTGCTCCTAAGCCAGATCACCAGCTTAGACGGAACCTTGGCTGCAGAGTCGCTGACGGTTATTCGGCACCTCATCCAGCAGGATGCAGAGGCGCATGCGGGGACGGTAGTGCGCCTAGCAAAGAACCTTGACTCAGCAACTGATCCTCAGGCGAGAGCGACCATTATCTGGTTGGTAGGCGAGTTTTCTGGCCTTAACGGGGAAGACAACATCGCGCCGGACGTTTTTCGCATTCTCCTCAAGGACTTTGCGAGCGAATCGGAGGCTGCAAAGCGCCAGATATTGCTTCTTGGCGCGAAAGTTTATCTTCATCATCTGAATCGTCAGAGTGAAGCAGAGAAGAATAGAGTGGCAGAGGAAGACCCTCCCATGGAGGTAGAGAAGCACCCCATCGAAAGATTGTGGGACTATGTCCTGCTCCTTGTCAGATATGATGTCTCGTTTGATCTGCGAGACCGAGCCCGCATGTATCGTGCCGTGCTTTCTGTACCGCAGCTCGCTACGCTGATGCTCCTTGCGCCAAAGCCCGCTCCCCAAGCGCCCAGTCCATCCGAGTCGAGAAAGGGATTCCTGTTGGGCTCCGCGACTCTTGTCTTGGCTGGAGGTGGCGGTCTGCACGGCCTCAGGGGATACGAGACGCTGCCTGATTGGGTTGAGCCCGGCAAGGAGCCCGATCCACGGTTACGCGAAGCAGAAAAGGATGCTACGGCAGCACGCTATGACAGCGAGAGATCTACGGTATCGGCGGCTGACAAGCTGGATGAGATTGTTAGATCGGCACCAGTTAGCAAATCGAACGGTGCTGGAGAATCTCTGAGGACGAAAACGTTGGATGACTGGCTTGCTGAAGAGGAGGAGTCCGAGGAGGAAGAGGAAGAGAGTGAAGAGGAAGAAAGCGAGGAAGAGGAGTCCGAGGAGGAAGAAGATGAGGAGGAAGAAGAAGAGGAAGAGGACAGTGATGATGATGGAGAGACTGATAGACTAGTCAAGTCATGATGATATGAATGACATGCACATAGGAATATTAATTAGAGCTTCATACTGAGAGAGGATTATTTACTCTCGTCAACATTGAATTCGTGTTCCATTTGTATAAAAAAAGAGAAAGAATGCTTCTACCAAAGGCGGGGAATCTATATGATATTTTTAGGTAACACGACGATGGATTTCCCGCGTTGAATCTTCTTCAATGGAAGGAATCCTTCTGTTTGTTGTCTGTCTTCATAAAACCAAAAGTGAAAAGAAAGATAAGAACGCCAAATCTAAGCCAAGATGCAACAAGCAATTTTAAAAACCTTTTCACCACATCCATCCAAAGCAGACAACCAGCCCTCCAACATACGTAAGAAGAGAAGAGATACACAAAAATGCCACCCCCAAGAGCCAATGAGGTTGTAGGAAGCTTCCAGACGCAAATAGGAGTTAAAAAAACCCCAGGCCCAGGAGTCGAACCTGGATCTTCCGCCCCTTATCGAGCTCGGGTCCGCATATTAGACTTTCGTGCAATAGGCATTCCCGGGTGTCACCAGCTATGCTACCGTTGCACCAGCCTGAGTTTCTTCTCTTTTCGTTGTAGTAGGAGTTGTTATAGTTTGCTTATATAGGTAGGTAGGTAGTGGTCATTGGTCTGTGTGTTGTAATTTTTTTTCGTTTCAACTTAGGCGTTGTCGACCTTGATGCCCTCGCTGGACTTGATGCCCTCACTGGATGAGCCGGGCTGCTCCAGCTTAATCTCCTCGGTGGGCTTGGCGGCCTTTTGGACATCGCGGCGCATTTGGGGGAAGTAGATTCCAGGGTGGTAGAAGGTGAGGAGGAAAGTGGCGACGAGGATGAGGGAGCTGTCGAGGACGAGGAAGCTGGGCTGGTCTTGCATGATTTTGTTGCCCCAGCCACCGGCCATTTCAGCGATACTATCAAGTAATTTTGTTAATATTATGGTTTGTATGTGAACAAAAGGGGGGTATAACATACCGGTAGATGCATCGGATGAGGATGACGACGAAAGCACCAGACATAGCATAGCGAAACTTCTTAAAGTTGGCATCATGCCAGAGCTTCCAGCCATCAGTCCCCTGAGCCTCAGGGCGAGCCATGTACTTCCTCACGCGAATATAGTAATCGGTGCTAAGGAAGCCAAAGACGATAAGCACAACGACCTGCAGTGCAACACCGGCGATGATGGCGCGGTTACCGCTCTCCTGAAGCTTGCGGTTGGTCTTACCTCCGGCAGCGGCGATGCCGCCTCCGATGGCCTGGACGATGAGGCAGCTCAGGTCGGCGGGGAGGAAGATGATTGGGTACCAGCGTGGGGTGATGCGGGAGACGGCGGGGTTGAGGTTGATGGCGATATGCTTGAGGGTGAGGTAGATGGAGACGCAGATGAATGTGGGCGCGAGGATGATGGCGCAGATCTGGAGCTCGAAGGCGCCGTTGTTCCAGGGGTTAGAGTGAAGCTGGATGCGACCAATGTAGCCTGCGTGAGGTGTGTAAGTGAGATGTTCTCATATAACATTATGAAAGAAAGGGCATATAAGATGTGAATGAAAAATAAAAGAGATTGCTAGAGGTGTATGAAGATGTGACATGATGTTTCGATAATACATACCAAGCATTTCCAACAAGAGACCGATGGAGAGGCCGATGGCATACGTATATGTCTTCTTCCATATTCCCAAACCGATAGAAGCCACCGTCAAGATACCGAAAACGATGGCGAAAAAGATGCCAGATCCAAGGTTAGGATAGTAGCCCAGCACCGTAGCCTCGACCGGGCAAGCGGGCGAAATCTCCAGACATTCTCGCGCCATTGTGTGCGAATTCGATTTGTGCCGCCTCTTTTTCTTCCTTCACTCTATCAAGCCTCGTTTTTGATTAGTAACCCTGTGTTTTTGTCCCTTCTGTCCTTCTCCCCTTATGATTGGGAATATGTGTCGTCGGGTTTCGGAATCCGGAAGCGTCGGTCCCTTTGGCGGTTTTAGTCTTCTGAACCGTAGAGGATCTGACGATGTTGACAAAAAGGCCGAGAGATTGATAAAACAACCCGGGGATCCTCCAACAGCAAGGTTGAAAGGAAGAAAAAGAAAAAAGAAGGGGAAAACAGTGGCACAGGGCTGGGGGAGCCAATATTTACGGATTATGCAAACTCACGCATTCTAAACATGGAGTTTGAGCAAAACCCGAAATCCCAACCAGCGAACCCCATCCACTAAGGCCAAATCCTTGGCATCCCATCCTTCGTCCCCTTGTTTTGCGATCCGTCAGCCTGGCGCTAGAAAAGAGCGGGAAAATAAAATAAAAAGGCAGAAAAAGGTGTCGAGCAACGCCGCGCAATTCGCCCGTTGGCCTGTCCCACACCCCCTGTTACGCGGGGATCCTCTTTTTCGTATCGATGTTCGCTTCCTTTCCCAGGCCCCCAGCCCACATGGCAGCGTTGCCTCATTCCGAGCAAGGCGGCTGGACAACCTTATTCAGATAAAATATCGCTATGTGGTTTGCTGGTTCTCTTCCACCCCTGGCCTGGCATGGCTGCAGTATCGTATCGTATCTTGTACACGTACTCCGAACAAGGCACTGAGATAGATAGCGATCAGATTAGGTAGCTCATCCCTCCATCCCAACTCCGAGCCTGCAGATTAGTATCATATCGTAATCCTGCAAAACATGAAGCATAAACGAAACTAATCTCCTCAAAAGGATGACTCAAAAAACGCCCGCCCGTGTGACTTTCACGTTCCTGTCAGCATCTTGAATACGGCTCGACGCCTAAAATCCCACCTCGTTAACAGACAAATAAGAATCCTAAACTCTCGCCCGTAAAGAGCAGCCACCCGCCGAGGCGAACAAAGACGCCACCCCGTCCCGTCTCAACGAATCCACAGCCCGCAAAAAAAAAAGAGCCAAGAAGGAAGTACGAGTAAAAGAAAGCAAATACGCGTGTTTCAAACGAATCGAGGTCGTAAAGCCGCGTTAGCGCTCCCAAGCCCGCAGGAGTTCGGGTTCGGCGTAATTCAATAGTCCACCTATGGCAGCTTGAGGCGGTTGACTAAGCCAACATCGAGCGGCTCAGCGAGCTTCCGAGACGAGACTTTCACTTATACGCGTATATGAGGCTGATCCTTTGGAATACGATACGATGGGAAAGAACGCAATGTCCGGCTTAATAATGGGTCGGTTTTATTTGCTGTTGGGCGTCCACGTTGATACTGCACGAGTATGTAGGGCGTTTCGAGTTGAGCATTTGGTCACTCAGGTCTATGGCGTCAATATTACGCTTCCAACCACTTTTTTGGTGAATATCAAATATGGAGTAAAACTCCCTTCCCCCTTCCTACAGGAATTTGCATCTGCATATCACATGCTGGTGAGATGTGAAATTGCCTCTCACGCAGCCCTACAGCTGACATCTCCGACCGGGCTATCTATCCGGCCGAAAAGATGAATCAATTGAATCAGATGTGGATTCATAAATGACAAATTATCCTTATCATCAACGCTTTGGATTTACTTGATCTGTCATCTGTCCGTTGGTAGACAATGCAGGGCAAGTAGTACCGGCCAATATCAACAGCAGGGTTATCAAGATTTTCAGCTCCCTTGACCCAAAAATTAATAATCTATTTCTTTATTTTCTTCCTCTACTCCTCCTTTCCTCCAAGATATCTATACACGACCGAAAAGTCGCGGTCCTTGCAATCCTCACGCTGCGCCGCCTTGTCATACATGTCAAACGCCAACGTGCCCAACTCCGTCTTCGCCTGCGCCGACTCAGCAGCAACCAGCGCCAATCGAAGATCCTTTCTCATGAGCGATATGCCAAATCCTCCACGGTAATCACGGCTCGCAGGCGCCGTCTCGATGACACCCTTTACGGGGTTGTTGATCTCGCTCGGCCAGCATCTGCCCGTGCTCACATTCAGCACGTTGGCAAGCGTCTTGGGGTCCAGGCCACATCGGATGCCCAGGTTCATGGCCTCGGCGGTCGCAATGTTGTTGAGGGCTAGGAGGTAGTTGTTGGCGAGCTTTGCAGACAGACCGGCGCCTTGGTCGCCGCAGTGCAGCACCTTGCGGCCCATTAGGAACAGCGTGGGCTCGACGCGAGGGAGGATGCTTGCGTTGGCGCCCAGCATAAACGTCAGTGTGCCTGCTGTGGCGCCGACAACACCGCCTGACATGGGCGCATCGACAAATGTGCCCTGTCCGGCTTCTGATACGGATTTGGCGACTTGCCGTGATGTTGTCGGGTCGATTGTTGAGCAGTCGATGAAGATTCGGTCCTTCTTTGGGAGCGAGTCTGTGAGGATGGACTCGTAGACACCTCGAACATGCTGTGGCTCTGGCAGGCAAGTGACGACGGTATCCTATTGTCATTCCTATTAGCGTATGTTCACCGGTCCAAATTTATACATGAAATCAACGAAAAGGTGAATCATCGGGTAAGTAATAGTAGAGAGTAAGGGCGGTATTTCACAGTATTTGGCGTTTCAATTGTAATCAGAGAAATCATGAAAGCTGTGCACCCTTCCAACCTCAGCTCAATCCCGATCATAGCCGGGGCAACAAAGACGGTCCCTGTGGCATCAACGCGAAAGCACGTAGCAATGGAAAACACCAACACTCATTAACAAAACTTACAGCCGTCTTAGAAGCGTCATGCGCGCTCGCCGCAATCTCAACAGCAGCCCCTGATGAAGCAGCCTTCATCTCTGCCGAAAGACCCTCCAAGGCCGTCGGGTTGACGTCGAAGATGGAGACCTTGTCTGTAGGCTTCAGCTTGGACTGAAGGTTCTTGGCCATTTGGTAGCCCTATCAAACCCATTGTCAGATACAACCGTCTCACATAAAATAAATGATCATAAAAAAGCTGAGAGGCATGAATCTCACCATCTGGCCGAGACCGATGAAGGCATAGTTGTCAAGCCTCCTTGATGTACTCGCAAACCCCCTCCTCTGGACTAAGCTCCCCAGACGTGTAGCTACGACTCTCATATTGGGCAATTGGAAGCAATCAATCTCCAGCCGATAGCTACATAAAAACGAAACTGAAAAGAATGAGAGAGAAGAGAAACAGGCTGCTATAGCCGAGAATGCAGGGTAAAGATAAAGCTTCAATGGCCGAGGAGATCCGACCTAGGACGTGTGGGGGTGGATACATTCCCCCGCGAAAGCCGCACATTGCCGGTGCCAGCCATTTCTGGGGGAGTTGGCTACCGGGGTGTTACTTGGGTGGATGGGTGGTGCGGCCGCTTACTCGGATGTCGACGGTAAGTATCGAGGCGACACCGGAGGAAGAGCTTACAGCTGTGCCGGACAAGAGGCGTAATAAGAAGTATTCGGATGTGATGAAACAGAGGATAGGAGATCATGAAATGGCACTTTAATTGATATAGTAGGTATTTGTATATGAATTTATACATGGATTTGTTCATTAACCTTGCAGATTACATTTCCGATACTAGGTAAGCATCAAAGCCTTTCCATTAATAGGCCGATTTGGAGATCATGGGGCATTGCGAGTCCATTTCAAATATGGTAGGGATGAGATTGATACTCGACGAGAAACTTACAGAAATATATCCTTCCCCTGATAAACCATAAAATGCCGTAACAATATCCAAGCAGCTGCCCGGATTCTCATAGCCATGGATCATAGATGAACGACGTGACCACTACCTGCTAGACTTCATATCAGCGCACTGCAGACCACATCTCAAAGCAGCCATGGCAACACAGGCCTCGTCACACACGGGCACCACCATACCTGATGTGAGATTTTCATTTCGTTTTAATTCTGTATTACACTGCCCATCAGCTCAGATTGTCCCGTCTCCCTCTCCTCCCTCCATAACTCCAGGTATTCTCCCCCTCCACTCCACCATACATGTGAACCACAGCACTTCATGGACGAGACTCTGACAAAACAAAAAGCCAAAATCATCCAACACTCGTCTCCGAGACAGAACATGGCAAAAAAGCCATCAATGTTTCTTTCTTTCCCTCCTTCTTCCTCCTTCTTGAAAAAAGATTATCATCCCCGCCACAAAAACCCATCGCGTAGACCAGCCCACATCGCGCAATGGACTCTGGTAAACCCGTCGAGTTTGCAACGGGAATGTTGTTTAAAAAAATAGGTGCTATGTCCAATGAAAGAGGGAAAATCTCGCACACGCAGAAGAGAGAAAAGAGAGAGAAGAGAGAGAGAAGAAAAAAATAAGGGCGAGAAATATGTTTCGGTTTTGGGAGGGTAAAACATCGCCTCCCTGAGTTGTAAAAAGAAAAGATAATCACAGATTAAAAATGACAGAAAGACAAAGGGGAAGGATAATAAAAGCAAAAACCGCGCCATCCCAATCCTCATTCAGCCGCCATAAAAGATCAGTTACTTTCCCTTCAATGTCAGATTTTACGCAACATAACATAACGACACACACGGCTGAAGCCTCTTCGTATCATTTATAGGAAGTTTGCAAGCCACGGCACAAGTGCTCTGCGAAACGGTCAGTACATGCAACTGCAAAATAGGGGTATGGGGAGAGGAGGGGGGGAAAAGCAACGTACCCAACTGCAACTGTTGCGCCAATGCCAAACAATGCCCTCTTCTGTATCCTGCCCTTGCGGACCTCGACTTCGGTCTTGATCTTCTTTGAGCGGGGCGCCTCCTCAGTCTTGTCTCCTTCGGCAGCCTCGTCATCCTCTTCGCCGGTGTCGGTGGCCTTCCGCTTGTTCTTGGGCGTGCTCTTTGGGGTGGGCTTGTTCTGAGCCCCTTCCTCCTCTTCGGCGGCCTCCTCCTCTGCCTTCTCAGCTTCTTCCTTGTCCTTCTCAACCATGGCCTTGGCGGTAGCCATCATCTCCGCAATCTGCTCAGGGCTCGGGGGCTGGCCTGCCGTGAATGGGAGAGCCTGGGCATCTGTCTCAGCCTTGGCAATAGCGGGCTCAAACTCGGTTGACTTCGGGGCAGCCTCCTCCGCCTCTTCCGCGATCTCGCTCGGGGCCGGTGTGGTCTCGACCGAGGCCTTAGATCTGGTGTTGCGCTTTCGACGAGGAGAGGCAGTTGTGCGTCTGGTGGCACTGGTCTTGGTTGGGCTGGCCGAACGACGGCCGCGAGTTCGGGTCGTCGGAGTAGTGGCCGGGCTCAACTGCGTGGGCGCCTTAAGACGATCGAACTTGGGCGGCGCAGTGATGGTTTTGGGCGAGGCATCAGCCGGCTGGGTGGTGGAGATCTTTGCGGAATCCAGCAGGGCCTGGATCCAGATGCTAATGTTGTACTCTTCGGCGAGGGCCAGGGCGGCTTCCGGGGGAATCCAGATGTTGCCAGCCGTCTCTTCGGGGCTCGTGGTGGGCTGAGCCTTGATGAACTTACGCTCTGCCTCCTCCTCCGCGGCAGCCGCGTAGGGAAAGGTGGCCTTGAACATGCCCGTCGCCGAGATGTAGCCATCAAAGCTGCGGCGCATCAAAAAGTAGCTGTTGGGGCTGGACTTGAAAATGCCAGACACGATGCCCTTGGGCAGGGGCGCGCGCAGATGTGCGTAGTCGAAGAAGCCCAAAGCACCGGCCTCAGCCTCATCGCTGCCCACCATCTTGGGCGTCAGCTTGGTCTGGCCGAGACGGCGGCGCGACACGAGTTCCGAGTCTGCAGCATTCCGCGTCAGTGGTGATTCGGGCGCATTGGCGACAGTGCAGAGCGCAAAAGGGTGACCAAGTCGCTTAAAAAGAATCAATGATGGAACATCAATTTACTTACACGGAGGCACATCGTCGATGAGCAGCGGATTCCGCTTGGCCGGCAGCGATCTTCCTGCAGCGGGGGCCATTGTGTGATTTCCTCTTTGGGGCGTGCAAGGAAACAGATAAGGCTTATGTGTCGCGGCGCAAAGCGTGTCGATGGAGCCAGTCGAAACCGAAAAGCAACTCCTTACAGGCGACTAGAGGCGGCGCAAGACAATTAGGCGCGCGGAAACGGACGGTTTGGGTCGCAGAGGCGGCGAGTCCTTGTGGTTCGCGCACGAACGAGCTTCGCATGCAAAAACAGCGAATTTCTGGCGATGGGCGGCGCGTCGGGCTTAAACAAGGCCAATGCACCGCGGAAAAAATGCGGACAAGATGATGCGGTCTCGACCGGGAAGCGCCTGGGCGACGGGCCTTGACTAAAAACGCAGCAGACGAGGCCTGGGAGGGAGATTGTGCTGTGCTTTCGGCGGGCTAGCAAATGAAAAAGGGTGAAGAGAAAGATTCACTCGCGATGGTGGGCGAAGAGTCGCGCAAATTGCTGGGAGCGCCTGATGTGGCCTGGTCTTTGCGGAGGCATATGTACATGGTACCACTTTTTTGCTAGCCGGGTACTTTGCGCTTGTTTCTGCGCTTTTGGCTTTTGGGGGGAACTGAGGAACTGAGGGACCCCCCCAAAGCCCCCCGAAGGAGTAGGGCCCTGTAGGGGTCTGGTTCCGTGGTCCCTCTTTGAGAACACGGTAGCGTCGAGTTCGAGCGCCCAACAGACGCAGCCGTTGCCGCTAAAAGAGTCCCAGCCAGCTGCCGAATTCAATTGATCCCTGTTCGAGTGCTAATGGAAACTGGCCTTGGCTGTATGTAGTCAATTGGCGGCTCAACTGCAGTGTAGCATTCTGCCGGCATTATACAGTAGAGTACGGAGTACGTGCAGCTTGGTACCAACTTAAGGTCAGGTGTTTCCTCAACTGCAAGTACCAGAATCCCCGATTTCTTAGCACCCAGAAGTACTCGTACCCTACACTTATCTGTCCACAACTCAATGGACGGAGGCTTTAACCTCTGACAGCCGGGCCCTAGCGCTCAGCAATAGCTCCGGCTTGCCGCCACATTACCTCCATGGTTACCGATAAATACGGAGTACCGTAAAAAACAACAAAACAAAACAACACCAAAGAAAAAGTCTGCTGCTAACACGGGCCGTTACTGCGGTACCCCTAATTTCACCGGCGCAATAGCGTGCCCTTGGTGTACCGCGCTAGTGCTTGGCAATAAATCACTTGACAACCCAGCAGAATCCCGTCGACAGACTACAGGGTTCCATCCAATGCTGCTTGGAGGTCTGCTCCGTATTAGTCTCTAGTGCCCTCCGTTCTATTTTACCCCTTTGCGCACTCAGCAACGACGCCCGACCCCTGACCGGACCGGATTACCAGCACCATGTCGTTGATCCAATCATGCATCGCCATAGCCCCGACCCCCACCAGCAACCCGCTGCCCCTCCATGGCTCTGCTATCCCGCCTTCTGACCACTTGACCGACTTGGCTGCTATGTTTTCCAAATCTCTCCTTTCGATCCATCAGCAGTGTGAATAGCTTCATCTGGGCCTTCTTCTCTTTGTCTGCTCTTTTCCCGGCCGGTTTTCGACCCCCCCGACGTTATAATGGCTTCTCACGATGATGATACCATGCCCGAGGAGACTCAGGGCTACAAGCTCTCTCAGCCTAAGCAGAGCTTGGCCGAGTACAACCAGATGGGTATGTAGCTGTTGGTTAAAGCTTTCCCTAGGGCAGCACGGACAGAGATGTGTGCAAATAGAGCTTTGGATTGGTTGCGTTGTATATGTTGGTCGTGTAAGCCGACTGAAACAGATCCGTCAACGCGGATATACTTGATAAGCTTGGGCCTCCTTTCCGACCAACATCTGTTGTTAGGTGTTTTGTGTTTGGACGAGAGCTCGTTCTAAAGCTTCCATCTAAAGTCTTTGCTTCACATCTGGCCCGTCCACATTCCTTTCTTTCACGTGTTGTTCCGCTACTGCACCTGTCGTCACGTTGTCGCCCAACTGACACTTGTACCCTAGATGCCGGTGATGAGTCCCTCCAGCGATACAAGCAGTCCCTTGGCCTCGGCGGTGGCAAGGACCTCTCCGATCCCTCCGATCCCCGAGTTTGCATCATCCATTCACTCACCATGGACTCCCCCGGCCGGCCTCCCGTTAGAATCGATCTCGCCAAAGCTGGAAGCGAGAATGCGCTCAAGGACAAACCCTTCCAGATCAAGGAGGGCGTCAAGTTCACCATGAGCGCCGAGTTCAAGGTCCAGCACGAGATTCTAAGCGGTCTGCACTATGTTCAGGTCATTAAGAGAAGGGGAATCAAGGTGTCCAAGGACTCGGAAATGATTGTTAGTAGAATATACCGGCTGTCAATTGGGCTGTTGCAAGATCAAAGCACTAATGACCTATACAGGGAAGTTATGCGCCCAACACCGAGAACCAGCCCACCTACATCAAGAAGTGTAAGTATTCCGCCGTCACGTGAAATGTGAAGATGGACATTTTGACTTACAACCCCACAGTCCATGAGGAGGAGGCTCCATCTGGAATGCTCCTTCGTGGCAAGTACGACGCCATCTCCAGCTTCGTCGACGACGACAAGAAGAAGCACCTCGAGTTCGAGTGGAAATTCGAAATCGTCAAGGATTGGCCAGAGACCAACTAAACAAGCGTTGGAAGCGGACTCCCTTTTTTGTTCATTCGTTTAATAATGCCCCTCCTACCTTCCCCATCTCACGAGATATGAAGATGTCTGATTATCCCCAAAGAAAAAATATCACACGTGCAGGATGCTGAAGCCGCGTTTTGCTGTTGGAAACAAGCATAGTATACATTTTGCATGATATACATTTTGCATAGTAACATTTTGCATAGTATACATTTTAAGCAAGCGCAAATACATACCTAGTAGCATATTGACATGTGATGTGTGGATGCTGCAACATCTGCCTTCATGTTCTAGCATAGCCCGCAATTCTATATCATGACAAAGCTCTGCATAACTGGTTGCACTGTACGTTGATTGATACATATTAATGACGACGTCAATAAGATCCAACTCTGGTATATCTTTCTCTTTCTGTTATAAGAAGTAGTCGGGGAGAGAATTTCCATCCGCCGTCTTCTCCATTCCCTGCTGCATATCCTTGTGTTGGTCATTTTCCGGTGCTGCAGCAAAGACGTTGAAGAACCTCTCGCCCTGTGTATTGACCTCGAGCACACTGGCCATGTTGCCGCACCTGTAGCAATAATTCGGCGCGCTCCACACGGTACTAAGGCGGTCGTCGTAGAGCACTTGGAAGCCCTCCTGACAGAGCTGGTGGGCCCGGAGGATGTGTGACATATTGTTGACGGCCAAGAACTTTTTGACGACTTGCGCGCCAAACGTATAGCCCGCACCGCGGGGTGAAAGCGAGAATTCGTCTCGGTCGGGATCTGGATCGGACCACACCAGATCGGCCATGGGCCCTTCGTGTGGAATTTCTCTGAAGCGATCTATGATTTTGATTTGGTCGATGGAGTGTATAGAGGGCGAGAGACCTGTCGCATTAACGTTGAGCATTTGGATTTATCGTCATGGTGGGGTTGTCAGCTCCGAACCAGGGACCTACCTCCGTGGACGCAGAAAATCTGGTTGTCAATGACGACACTCAAGGTCAGGAAATCGAACATGTCTGTGAAATAATGCCACACGTTGGCGTTGCCGTATTTGCGCGAGCATTCTGTGTAGAACCCGTACGACTGCGTAACGCCGCGCGACTCGTGGTTACCGCGGATCAGGTGCACGCGTTCGGGGTATCGGAGCTTTAAGCACACGAGTAGCGATATTGTCTCGACGCTGAACATGCCACGATCAACGTAGTCGCCTGCAAATATTTCAAGACTCTGTCAATACCACAAATTCCACGAGCGAGGCGGCATGCAACAGTATGCGCATGCAGATGCACATGCACTGACGTATGCCCATACATAGACGTAAGAATCTGGAGGAGACGGACCTAGGAACAGGTAGTTGGTATCAGGGCAGTAGCCACCGATTCTGAATATCTCGATGAGGTCGTAGAACTGGCCGTGGATGTCGCCGACAACGGTGATTGGGGCCTTGACGTGAACGACGTTGCTCTCGCGCATGAGGAGCTCCTTTGTCTTGGCACATACTGCCTCGATGACGGACTCGGCCAGGAGTTCCTTTTTGTAGAGGCGCGAGATGCACTCGTCTAGATCGACGGAAGCTGGATGCCATGATACTGTCAGCCTTGCTGTTGTGACCACAGAAACGAGACTGCACAAGGGACATGACAGGAAGACAGCAGTCAAACTCACATGGTAGCGACGGCATGGCGTTCCCTCACAAAGCATAGATGCCTCTCTCGGCTGGGATATCTTATGACGAAGCGGGCGGTTACACGGGCTGCACCCTTGACGGAATCATCCAGGTAAGAGTCTGCAGGCGATGGTGTTTGGAGGGGCCGTGGCTGGATGCACCAACATGGTCGAGGGGCCCGACGCCTATTTCTCACTTGCAACAGCCTGGACCTGGACGGCGCTCCAGACCAGCAGATGAAGCAGCTCGATGGTGATGGCGATGCGAATGTGGCCACAAGCAAGAAGCTTGGTTCGCAGCATGCAGGTTCTGGGGATCCGCTAGCTGCAATTAGCTTTTTTGCTGAGAAATTATCCACGCTGTGATGTGATCCAGCCATCCAATACGTACCTGTACATGTACCTCAGGTGCGCTGTTCGGAGCACTTGGACCCAGGAGGGTGGACTGCTACTGTACATCCGTCCAGTGCACTACCAGGCACTACAGTACCGACACTGGCGCTTCTTCCGCCGCTAGCGCGCTAAACCGTGCAGCAGCTGCAGGTTCCGTAAATCGGGAGATACTTGATGCTGCTAAGAGATCTCTCTCAAGTTCGAGGTACTGCCCGGGGGAGGTATCAGTGGGCAGCCGCCGAGGGTGAAATCACCTGCAATTCTCCAAAGACCCGACATCATACCTGAGACAACGCATCACACCTACTAAGTGCCATGTAAGGGGTGATGGGTAATGCCATACCTACCACTCAGCAGCAGTTTACTTGCTCTATTACGGGTATATATTTCTTATCAGCATTTCCCCGCCAAGCATCTCTTCATGTTTCTCGCCTAATCTAAGACGATTCATCGCCGGCTGCCTGTTTCGTCGCACTGTCGATTTGTGAGATGCGAGTCGATGGATCTCGAGTAACGCGGAAACAAAAGCCACAAGCTCCTAGCCGATACCCTGGCGACGGGATCCCAGAGTTTTGACCGCTACTAGGTTTATCAGCTGTCTACTAGGTACGCAAGTGCTTGCACAAGTCAATAGATCTGCTATCGAAGCAAATGGCGTCGATGACAATTAACAAATCAGCGTAGCAGCCAAGCCCTTGCTTCAAAGCTGAATCCCCTCATGGGTGCATGAATCTACCGAGTTCCCAGGGCATATCTGCACTATAATTTCAGCCACTTTTGTGTAGGTTCACCGCCACAGGAGTCTCTCAGCCCAAAGGTTTCAACTCGACTCGGCAACGCTTGTTTACTCTTCTTCCTCCTTCGCCAAACATCAACACCTCCGATATAAACCCTTCGATATACAGCTTTGCTGCCCTTCTCACAAGCTCCTCCTGTGGGACTTCAATATCCGACTCTGATCAAACCAAGGCGCTTCTCTCTCCATCCATCTCCATCTCTCCCGATATCACTGCGGCTAAAACTCGGGGCTGCCCAGCTGAGACAGTTGCAAGCTTGGTGGCCTGTGCGCAGCCTCACGTGGCGGCTGATTCAACGCGACTTGCACTCATCCGTTTGCCAGTCAACCAAATCGCTGGCTCAGCTTCTCTGACCAGGGCTCGTCATCTCTGAACTTTCTCTGTTTTTCTTTTCTCCAGGATCCCCGGACTGCTCATCTGGTGGATGAGACATTGCTTCATCCATCTCGAAACGGCCTGGGGAGGGGGTTCAGTTTGTAAAGGGGGTTATCGCTTCTAGGCCGTCTTATCCCAGCAAGGTATGCCTCACTTGCGCCTTGTGTGATGTGACGATTCTGATGTGGTTGATGTTCAAGGTGACGGGGACTTTTTTTCCCTCTTTTCTTTTTTCGAGGGCACTTAACGGGGAAAAGTGAGAACGCCCATTTCCTTGTTTCAAATCATCGCTCAGTCACCAACCATCAACTCCCTCAACCATCGTCGGCGCCGTCGTCAACTTTCTTCCTCACAGCCCGATCCATTCCTTGTCTTGAAACTTGTCGTTCTTCATCGTCACAGCGATGGCTGAGTCTGCGCATGCTCACACGGGCCCCTCTGACGACTCGCCGTGCTACAACTGCGGCGCCAAAGGCCACTGGGTTGTTGCTTGTCCAGAGCCGACAAGAAAGACTCCTGCGTAAGCCTCTGCCCTTCTTCTTGCTAAACTTCGCTTGCCTGGCCCTGATATTGCCCATTTTCTTTTGTCTCTTCTGATATTTCTAACTCGTATTCGACTCTGTAGTGGCCTTGCCAACGCTTGGAGGAACGCTCCAAATGCTCCAAATGCTGGCCATGGTAATCATCGGCAGCATCATGGAGGAAATCCAAAAAGGATGAACAAGGGGCCCATCATCACCAAATATGCACCACCGCCTCCTCCTCCTCCTCCGCCGCCTCACCCTTCGTCTCTGAGCCATGGCGCAGCTCCTTATCCGCCATTGCCGCCTGGACCTCCATATCCTCAGCAGAACCCTCAATTCCAGGGCCCTTATGCTCATTACCAGCCTGCTGCGCACTACCCAACTGGATATGGTCCAACCTATCCATCGCAGCAGTATCATCAGCCGCCTTATGGTGCAGCCCCTGCAGCCCCAGCGGGTTACGCAGCTCATCCTCCTGGGCCGCCAGCACCACAGCCACCGGCACCGTATCCTGCGGCGTATGCTTCATACCCGCCTGCTGGACCATCCAGCGCGCCTGGTTACCCGCCCCAGACGACTTACACTCAGTCTTATTCGCAGCCACCATACGGACTGCCCCCAGTTCCTTACCCTGCTCAGAGCGGGCCTGCACACTTCCCTCCTCCGCCCAAGCCGCCGCATGTTTCTCGTTCTCATTCTGGTTTGAACCAGCCCGCTCCCGTTCATCATTCTCTTCCGCCGAAGCCCCCCAGAAGCGTCCATACGCAGCAAGAGCCTCACCGAGATCATAGGAACAGACGGAAACATGATCGTCAAAACAAAAACCGTGATCATAGACGCCGGGATCAAGGCTCCCGTCATCGCTCTTCGCAACAGAAGATGCAGAATAAGGCCAGCCGTTCTAACCGTGGTAATCGTTCTAATCGCTCTAGCTCAGCTATCAGATCCTCCCAGAAAGCATCGGCCTCGACTACCTCGGAACTCGCCAAAACTGGCCCACTATCATCAATAGAGGACCTTGAAAAGAACGCAAAATTCGGTTCTGAAGCCTCAAAAGAGGACTTCCCTGAAGACTCGGCTGCGACCGAGATACCGGTATCAGACAATGCGCAGTCGTATCAACACGGGGATGACATGCTCCCTCAGCTAGTTTCTGGTGAGCTTGACGAGGATTCCGAAACTGCAGATTCTGAGGTATGTATACCTGCTCTTTGATAATGCCTTTAAATGTATTCCGTTCCTGCCGGACTAGATTGCTAAGTAACGTACTTTCATAGTCTGGAGAGTCTACGGATAATAATGAAACTGAAGCTCCTCGAGCGGTCTTATCCAATGACGAGGCAGAATCAGCACGGGATGATGAGCGACGACTTTCTCAGAACACTCTTCATCATGGAAGAGACGAAGCCTCAACTCCTAACAGTATGGCTCTTGACACGCCTCATCTTAATGGAAAACATAAGCGCAGAGATGACGAATCTGAGGACGAACGTCAACCAAAGAAATCAAAAGCTGCAGCATCGCTTGCACATGATCCAAACAACGCTGAAGATGGCAAACAGACACAAGCGCAATACGATACTGGATCAGCCGTCCAAGGCGACGATGTACCAATTGTGGAAGAAGAGGATGAACCTGTCCTGCCCCCACTAGAGCTTGAATCTCGGTCACGGTCAAAGGAGCGCCATCAAGGCCCAAAATCTAGGAATTCGTCGGTCTCTAGCCGATCCTCCGACTTGAACTCACTGGAAGCCGAGCTCCTGGGGCGACCTGCTAAGCAGAGGTCCCCCGACGACATTGGTGTCCACCAACGGCAGGATCGCGTGACTTTGCCTAAGATGCAACGCCGCCGCCAACGAAATGCGGATTCTGCATACAGGTAAGAAGGATTGATTTCCTCGTCGGATTAACTTGAGTGGCTAACACGCGTCCAGTCGCCGCTGGTGATTTTCCTTGGTGTCATTTTCCTTCCCTCAAACTTCGATTCGCTGCTTATATTCAGGCTCCTTTACAGCCTTCTGAGCCTCACGCCGTCTCCCAGAACTTGCCTGCTTTCAACGCTGCTGTCATGGAGGCCATCTGGCGTGTTTGTGCACCTTGATTATTTTTCTCTTTCTTCTTTTATTTTTCTCTTTTTTTCTCGCATTTCTCTTGAGATGATACGGTTTTATATTCTCTTTGTTATTTCAGGTCCGCATGGCATTGTGGAATTTGCGTCAAAGTTACTGCGACAGGTATATCGCTGGCAGTCATTTCTTTTAGTCTCGCGACTACTAAGGGCCCTTATGCATGGCTGGCGTTTTGTTAGAATTCACGAGGTATGCGTGAATAGTTTTCAAATGATTTTTCCCGATATTTGCTTTGCCCAGACACGACGAGTCTTGGATGCTTAGCCATAGACCCAGCTTATCCCCTTGAACCCTACGAGAAGTACAGCACTTGTCTGAACAATGTTTATGGCTCACCAGATTTCTTTCTCTTGACGGTATTCAATGACTTGTGCTCTTTGTCATTCATGCGTGAGACTTTTATTCCTTGTCCAATCCAGCTTCTTGTAGCTATTGTTGAAGATGAGAGAGTATCAGGCTCATTGTCGGAATGCGGCTGGAATGGCATATTTTGCGTGTCGTATGAGATACGCAAGTTCGCCTGTCCCAAAGCACTGCCAGTCTTATTTCGTTCTATTGAACTTTTTATTGTTGTTGTCATCAGGCACCTAAGCAGGACTACCCATTTCATCCTCCCGTTCTTGTTCTGTATTCACCGATATTGCTCACTTTTCTAGCTATTGGTTGAGGCTATAAGTTGCGTAACTGCCATCACAGTAGGTATCATGATTTGTGATTCAAAACTTCCTTTTGGTAAGGGCGGGTAGCCTGCTTCTGGATATGGGATGGGCTTCAGTGTACTCTCTGGTTGGCCACGTATTATCGTAACTTGGATAGTAAATAGAAGAAGCTAATGCAATCCGGAGACAAAAATTCGCTACAACATCCGATCCATGGATGCCATATTCACATATTTCCATGGGCATGGAACATACATGTAGCTACCTGATGCTACCTACGCTGTTATATTCCTATCGGCTATTTTCAGTCCTCGCACGTGCCCAAATGCATGCAGGAAAGCAGCAGCAGCCTAGCATATTTTCACCAGACGTCTTTGGCTAACGATATCGGACTTGAAGCTGCTCAACACAGAGGGGAGAAGCTGGCTGTGGGAGCATGGCGTCAAGCGGCTGCACAGTTTGTGATGTGATGCAAGAGATGCTCAAGATGTCACACCGACACAGTAGTGCCATTTTCTTTTCTTATGCAGGCAATCAAATAGAAACATCAGCAAGCTATCAGAATGAATCACGAGACCTCGTGCCTCGATCGGTTCGCAGCGGTAAAAGATGTCGAGGGAGACCTACAAAGGGAATAGGTGGATGTTTCTGGGTTGAAATGCATGACAGACACCCTTGAAATTTTCTTCACATGCGAGTAGGTAAACTGAGTCGCTGATCGGCACTGCTGCCAAGAATTGGAAGCCTACAGGTCCATTCAATTCTCTAGGGCGGGATTGGAAGCCTGGGGTTGGGCGTTTAGTTGCAGCTGCAGCTATGTGGTTTTAGGGCGATTAGGGGCGTATTCGAGGGCGTGTTTTAGCGCTGCGCGGGAGGGGACGAGGTGCAGTAGCTCCCGCCTGTGCTGCGCCATCGGCCGAACCCTGCGTCCAACCAATGGGTTTAATATCTTTTGGGGTTCAGCTTGATAATACGAGTATAGCTTGGAAGCGTTGGAACGTAGACATGATTTGGCTGAGTCGTTGTAAGTGCTTCTGGGTCAGATGTGAGACCTGGGGATGTGCTGCCCGGCAGGAAACTGCCGTAGAATTCTGCTATGGATGTATTTCGTTCACCACATTCACAGGAACTTAATTGTCAATCCATGTTATTTAGGCACTAGACGATATATTCAAGTCTGGTCGTGTTTCAAAGACTGGAGTGATTGTATTACTACTATAGTATTTATATATGCTACTGCTATTTTACGGCGTATCAAAGCCAAGCATCTCCAAGATTCAAACTCGCTCCAAGAAACTCCGCTACTAATCAAGCAAAGATAGAAACAAAGAAGAATAACAAAATACACAAGAGCATTGAACAGATGATACATGTATGAGAGAGCGGTGGCTGCTGTAATAAATGGCAGGTGCCAACATAACTTTACTGGATGGGAAGCAGCCGCCTTAGGTAATGGCATAGGACTACACGTACCGTAGCAAGACGCAAGCTGGAGCAGAAAATCTTCCGTCTACACAATCAGTGCATCAATTCCCATGCTCTTCAAGCCTTGCAGCCAGTTGACGCCGGCTTCATCTGAGCTTGGATTTGCATCTTGCAGCTCCCAGGCGGCCTTCAGCAGCTCTATCGCCGTGAACAGATAGCCCCAAGGGCACGTCTCCCAGATGCCCAGGAGACGCTTCATCGTCCAAGTGCGCTTTTCTGCATCGCGAGTTTCAGCTCCCGCGATGAAGGTAGGCCACGATGTAGCCTTGTAATACGGGTCGTCCACGCTAATCTGGCCCAGGTGTCCCAAGATGTCGCCCACCAGGAACTCGGTGTCTACAGGGCGGACGGCCCGCACGAGGGGCAGTGCCTGTAGAATGTATAGGCATGCAGCAGAACGATGAGCCGAGGCGATGTGGATGCGGCTCTCAATGTCTTGCACTCGAGGATTCTGCCGCAGTTTGTCCGCCCACGCCGGTATATCAAAGGCAAGAGCCTCGTCGATTAGGGCAAGTGCCTCGTCTGCGGCAGACAGGGACCAGTCAGTGCAAGGCGTCTCGTACGAAAGCTTGGAGGCTACCAGGATGATGTGAAGGATCTCCGGCGGACACGAGAGATAGCTGTTGACTTCGACACGCTTCATGACCGGCAGGAGTTCGAAAGCATATCGTGCTATGTTGGTGGCGAGGCTGCCCGACGCAAGAGTTGACCCTAAGATATGATATCTGTGGGTTAGTGAAGCAAAGCGGTGTCAGTTTTGTATTACCCAGTACGCAGAAACCCAAGCTGCAATCTCCTTATTTGGCGAGCCCCAAGGTGAGACAAAAAGTGGTAAGTACTCACATAAAACAATCAGCCACCACACAGTCACGCAGCATCCTGTTTGGTTCGCTTCCATTGCTTCCTGGAGCGAGCAAAGCAAGGATACTACTGGCACCTTCCAAGTGAGCTCTCCATCCCTTACCCTCACTCTTTTCCAAGTCTATCAGATCAAATTTGATGAAGAAATGCATGGCAGCAAGGACGACCTCGCTCCCCCCAGGATCCAAGGTGTCAAGTACTTCTTGCAAGTGGCCCATGGCCTTTTGCTTCGCAGTCAAGGCATCGATGAGGGCTTGCCTGGAAACCAGGTCTTTTGATCGTAACTGGGCGAGATACCCTCCGGGGTCACTAAGTCCTGTTGGAATCGCAGTAATGGGACGAAATATGTTGGACCAGTGTATTGCTGAAGTAGCAACAAGAACCTGAAGCAGCAGAGGATGCCTGTTAGTCAACGGGATAAGATCTCTGAAAGGATTGGCCCCTGGCCCATCTCGAGCCACCAAGTCTTTGCAGACGCGATCGGCAACTTTCAAGTGCGTTAGTAAAATCCCCGCACAATCATCCAACTAGCCTGGCTGTTTCGGAACTTGGCTGTCTCTTACAGTGTGCTAAGTAGTATCTTGAATTGCGATCAAGGTCTTGAAAAAGAGGATCTGTCAAGCTGCCAAGTGCTTGTGGCCTCCACTTTCCATGCTCCAGCACTGCCTCCTGATTTGGGCTTGAAGCTGCATCCTTCGTTGGCTCCGGTGCAGCCGACATCGTCGAATCGCCTCTCTTGCCTTTTAGTGGCGGCGAGGGGCGACGACCAGACGCCTGCCGGACACCGCCCGGGGTTGGTCTGCGCTCCCTGACCAATGCATCATGTGCTTGATTCTCGGCGCCAGAATCGGGGCGACGGCCAGAGGCTGGATCCGCAAAGGGTGGGAAGTAGCTGTTGGCGGCTGAAGAGAAGGTTGGTGCAGAGCCAGAGCTGAGGGGACCACCCAGGGGCGTCCTGCGGCTTGGTGATGGCTTCAGATTCCCCTGAGCGTCAATCCCCTGAGTCCAGATGAAGACTTTGCCGTATCCAAGGCACTCCTGCCCTGAGACCGCACATTTGTGGCACGTCGGCCACGAGCGGTCGCAGCGCAGTCGTCGACGGCGGCAGTTGTGACACGGTTTGCTGTTGCTTGGCATATACGCCGAGCTTTGTGCGGTCCGGTGACGGAAACTATGCGTGTTTCCCCAGGGGATTCTGATACACAGCGGATGTCCGGCCTCAGTCTCTCGCGTCTTGTCGGTCTAGCAACGCTCTAGTGACGCGCAACCAGGCCGGCATACGACAGCAGCGGCGGAGAGTCGATCGCTGAGCGGGCCTCATTCACTCTTCTAGGAGTATGAGCATGGTGAGAATCTCGGACCTTTTGCTAAGTTTTTTTCCTTCCCCCTTTCGGTGGTAAGCTCAGAACGCACGTGCGTCGAAGGATAGCGTCAAAACTACCAGAGATGATGCCTGAAAAGCTCCATCATGGAGAACCAGTCTTGAGAACGACCAGACGTGATGTGGCACGCCGGCCAGCCAGTCGCTATCCAGCGGGCAAAGCCATGCGGCCCACCATCGATTATCAATAATCTAGCAGCATAATCCCCAATATCCAACCCCTCCCCCCTACCAACCGAAGCTGCTTCATAGCCCACGCCACCACCCCAAACGCAGTCTAGACGCTCAGAAATAGACAAGCTTTCTCGTTACGTCGCAAGCGCGCCTAAATGGGAAAGCTCTTGACATTCTTTGCGTCCGATGCACGGCGACCGCTAGGCGGGACCTGCAGAACCGGTAAGCATTGGAAGCCACCCTTGTCCTAGGTCCCGAAGCTTGTTCACCTGGTCTGCCGGATCTTGTCCATCCAGAGGTCACACAGACGCCTAATACGGAAATCACTTTACCCATGGCGCAGTACGAGTACCTGAATCTCGGATGCGGGCTGGGATTGAGGGATTCCGATGGAAGAACATTGTCACAATTGGGGTTTAGGGCCTTTTTCGCACGCTCGCCCGGTCCCATCACCCATTGTATGGCATTTTGACTCCGGGAATAGACGTGGTTGCTTAGTGCGGTGCTCGTATGCACAAAGTCTAACCAGCCAATCTGCTTTGCGAGCACATACCCTGCAAACTCTCTCTCCTTTACCTGGAGACGACATGTCAAGTAAGGGAACGATCTTCGGTGAGCCGAGCAGAGGTGAGAGAACAATGACGAAGAAATTTTCTTCTTCTTTTTCTCTTTCAATCTTATTTTCTGGAGATTGAAGGTGGACATAATCAAGTCGGCTTAAAGCCGGTGGTCAACTCCCGTACTCCATTCGTGGAGCCAGAAAAACAAAACTACCCCTGCGAAGTAGGTCACGATGTCTTCACAAACTAACTCTGTAGACCCAGTTGGGCTGCTACTACCGGGATTGCAGTAGCCCAACTCTTATCATCTCCACCACACGCAAATTTGAATCGATTCTGGAACGAGGTCCATGACACATCAAATCCATGTCCTGACTCTATTATCAGAGCCCTGCAGAGAAAACGTGGGCGGTAGTTTGAACGGTGGCCACTATCAACTTCTCAGTCGGCTCTCATTCCGGGTGAAATAGTGTGGACCCCTTGTCAGATCTCTCGAGCTACTATTGTAATGAACTTCCCTAGATGGGAAACCTTCAGACAAGTTTTGCGTTTGTTGCCGCTGTGGCTGGAGGGCGCCATGGAGGTACGAGGGTTTCAAGGCTCATGAAACGGTAAGAAAAAAGTACGAGGACCGACAACGGAATGCTCACTGTGAGACTGTTCACACCATGATGATTGCCGGCAGATGACGGTAGCGCATAGCATTGGCGTATGATCTGGCAGAGAATGAATCAGGGTGTGAGAATTCTCTTTGTCGGCGGCCCGTGTCCTTAAGAAACACGAAAATTATATAAAAGAGTTGATGGTGGCACTTGGTCAAACTCCGAGAGACTGGTATCAAGCTTTTTTGATCTGATGTTTTCTACCCCGAACGTATTAACCATCGTTTGGACTGCATCGCTCGTGAAGAGTTCATTCTCTTTTCGTTCCATCTATTCATTTGCCTAGCCGCGATGTTGGAACAAGACAGCAAGACTGAAGTCCAAGATGCTGCCGTTCTTGTCACAGAAATGGGCAGGGAGTCTGTTCAGACCATCGATGTTGATGGTATTGACGTTGAGAAGCTGGGCAGGCAGCGGCCTGAAGTTTTTTCTTCCACTCTGATGGAGGTTGCCTTTGTCATCTCCATCCTGGGCTCCCTTTCTATGGCGGTGGGTCTCTCTCCTTGACATATGCCAGCAAGCAAGACAGTTACATTCCTCAAGGGGCGGAGTGTTCGCACATGCATATCCGTCCTAGCCGCAGCTTCCAAGAACAAGAAACTAACTAGTTACTTCTTAGGATTTCGTCATTAGCGGTTTTCAGGTGGTTTTACCTAATTTGATCGAGCCACTCGACATCCCTCTGCAAGCTCAAACATGGCCCTCAAGCGTCTTAACCCTGACCGCAGGAGCATTCCTGTTTCCTCTGGGGAGGCTGGCAGACATGTATGGAGGGTATCTGCTATTCAATGGAGGCCTGGTGTGGACTGTTTTATGGTCCGTCATTGCTGGCTTTACTCGCAACTTCATCATGCTCGTCATCTGCCGTGCCATGCTCGGCCTTGGGGCTGCGGCGTTTCTTCCTGCCGGCATTTCCCTGCTTGGCCGAATTTACAGACCAGGCCCGAGGAAGAATATTGTTTTCAGTCTCTATGGTGCTCTTGCCCCTCTGGGATTCTTTAGCGGCATTATTGTTGGCGGCATGGCTCAAGATTTGCTATCTTGGAGATGGTTCTTTTGGCTGGGTGGCATTGTATCTGCCGTCTTTGCCTTGGGGACAATCCTAACGGCTCCCCGTGACTATGAAGAAGCACGCAAGATGAACGTCAAAATGGACTGGTGGGGTGTTTTTACGACTGTGCCTGGCTTGTTGCTTCTCATTTATGCGTTGACCGATAGCGCCAACGCTCCTGACGGCTGGGCATCGCCCCGAATTCTGGTGACACTTATTCTCGGTCTCATTTTCCTCGGTGCAGCTGTATATGTTGAAGGCTGGGTCGCCGAAGCTCCTCTTATCCCGGCGGATATTTTCCGTGTCAAGTGCATGAAGAGAATGCTCCTGTGTCTCTTCATTACTTGGGGTGTGTTCAGCATCTATCTCTTTTATGCAAATTTTTAGTAAGTCTACAGCGAGTGACTCTTCCATAGTAACTTTAACTAATCGGGAATGTAGTATCGAAACAATTCTGGAAAAATCACCCCTACTGACCGCGGTGTATTTTGCGCCCTGGGCTGGTGGCGGTCTGGTCTTGGCTACTACAAGCGGCGTCATCCTCCACCTTCTTCCTGGCAAGCTGCTCATAGTTCTTTCTGGCATCTCAAAAGTCATTGCTGTGCTCATGTTTGCCATCATGCCTGATGACCCGAATTATTGGGCATGGATTTTCCCGGCTATGCTTTGCGAAGCCGCCTGTGTCGACGTTCTTTGGACTGTAAGCAATGTCTTTCTAACTACTAGTCTACCAAAGAACCGCCAGGGGCTTGCAGGCGCACTCATTAGTCTCATGCTGTTCCTCGGAGGTGCATTCTTCCTGGCCATTGCGGACGTCGCCAAGGCACAATTTGTGTTGAATGGGATGGATCTCAAGCACCAGTACAAACGCGTCTTCTGGATCGGCGTTGGACTCGCAGGGCTGGCCCTGATCATCTGCTTATTCATGGATCTGGACAAGGCCGGTGGTGATTTCACAGTTGATGAAAAGGCCATGCGAAAGATGAGCAATGCGTCTTCAGAAAACGAGTCGGATGGTGAATCGTCAATGGGAGGTGTTCGGGTTGAACCGATGCTGGGCGTGGTTGTTGATTCACAAGAGACTCTCAATCATGACCAAACCAGAACGGATTCTGTTTGATCGAGATATTTGACCTTGTTTTTATGGGTATATGGCTGTGGAAATTGTTGAGGAAAGCAGCTACATTGCGGCGTATCTGGGTTGATTGAAGCGAGGCGTTTGGGAAATAAAAATTGGGAGCGAGACTGGATATATCAACATAGCACAGAAAGAGTTTATTCCTTCTGAAATAAATACTATGCACCTACACGGATTACATTAGAGAATACAGATTGTCGCAGCGTCCGATTATCTACGACATCTAACATGATATATACCATATCTTACATTCACGATCTACCACCGAGTCTTTCCCTTCAATAAACCTTTTAAGCATTGTGCTTCCTCAGCGTTTGCAGCAAAACAGGCGGATTTGCTCCAATCATCTCATCGACCTTGTTGCCGTTCTTATAGAACAGGAAGGTCGGCATGGCGCGGATTCCCAGCTCCTGGCTCAGTTCGGGCAGCTCATCCACGTCGAACTTGACAAAATGGACCTTGTCCTTGAATTCTGCTTCTTCGGATGTCCTATAATGGACACTGTTAGTATGATGTTGCGAGTCCATAAACATTTTTCTTTTTCCTTTGGTGGACTCACCTTTCTAGGATGGGAGCAATGGCTTTGCATGGTCCACACCATTCTGCGAAGCAGTCCACAATGACCTTTTCTTGCTCCTTGATGACTTTCTTGAACTCCTCGGCACTTGAGTCTTTGATTAGAAACTGTGCATGCTGATTGAGTAAGAGATGCGGCTCACGTCTTGACATAGTGCACGGCTAGAGCAGGACGGCTGGCGTGGAAGAGTCGTTGAGATGCGACGCCTTGCCGGGCGATGGACGAGGCCGGGCGGAACATTCTTGTTGATAGCATGTTTGCGATTGGAATTTCTCGTAAGATTTCTAGGTGGTACAACGAATTGCGATTGAGTGATTGCGGATGAAAGGTGATTTATAAGAATGAGTTTTGTTGGTAGTGGCGATCTGGATGAGTAAAATATTTGTATGAGGTAAGCCAGCGTGCTCCGATTATCGATACAGTACGGAGTAAGTACCGAGGCCAACGCCGTTTAGATTCGTCACTAAAACATGGCGCGCGCCAAGCACCTTCAGTAGAGCAGACTGTCTAACAAAGCTGTATTATGCCTTACGATGTCCTAGGATTTGCATAATATGCCTACGATTGAGGATTAAATCGTCGGTGTTTGCCGTATTTAGTGCTCCCAGTGGCGCAGCGATACTGTTATCCGCTTGGTGGCCTTTTTTCAGGCCTCCATACATGTACTTTTAGAAAAAAACGAGGCCGAGAAGAATTCGAACACCCGCGAGTTGAATCATACGCCTACAAGGGGAGTAGCTGCTATATCTGCATTTCCCTAGTAAATACTACTATATCTATATTTCTTTACCAATTGCTAATATATCTATTTTTCTCTAGTAACTGCTGCTATATATAATTTGTGTTGTAGACATGTTTCCCAATTGTACGGAGTATGTACAATACTCGTATGGTAGTATTTCGAATTCCGTTCAACCCCCTGTTCTATACCCTTGTCAACAACCTTGCCGATTCCTATATGGGACCAACATGCGTATAATCTGTTCCACCAGAATGCTCTATTTGAGGCAGGGTATTATTGGCTGGGTCCGGCGCTTAAAAACACTCCGCATCATGTTCGGCTGCCTTGTTTGCGTCTCCAGGTCTCTTCCTGTTCTTTACATCAATATTTTATACTATCATCCATGCGTAAATTACGAAAGATATTGGGTGGCAAGGGCAGCTCTTCGAGACAGGGCAGCTCTTCGAGACAGGGCAGCTCTTCGAGACAGGGCAGCTCTTCGAGACAGGGCAGCTCTTCGAGACAGGGCAGCTCTTCGAGACAGAGCACCGTCGCGAGCGCCTCCATCAGCACAGCTTCCAGCACCAAAGCTCCCAATAGCAAAGCTGATGCCTCCTCCACTTCGAATGGCAAAGCCGATGCCTCATCGACCGTAGAGTCCGAAGTAGCGAAAGCTCCCGTCAACCCCTCCGAGAGTATCTGGAATAGCGCTTATGATGCACTCAAAGCCGATGAACCGAAGCTGGTGCAAGCGTATGAGAAGATCTTATCTTTAAAACTAAGGAATGCTATCTCTCTAGAGCCTACTATCTCTCAAGAGCCTTCTAGCGTGGAGAATACTATTGAGAACAATGTGCTAGTGAGAAGAGCGCAGATGCACCAATTAATCGATAATGGCCTGAATAAAACATTTCGAGAGGCCAGTATCAAGAATAGCATAGGCCCAGTTATGCAGGTAGTCAACACTACTAAAAAGTTGGTGAGCGACGCAATTAAGGACATGCCACAAGCCGCTCTTCCTTGGGTCATAGTATATATCTCACTCTCGGTAAGGAAACCTAGTTATGGCAGCTGATTATATATATGGATAAACTAACTCTCAGGAAAAGATCTTAGCCAATCCTATATCGCAAACTGAAGCGAATCAAACGGGCATTGAGTATATTGGAATCACGATAAAGTGGTACTGGGAGCAAGCATCATTGCTTTTTAATAACAGCTCAAGCGACCATTCCTTTACTGGAGTACAAAATGAGTTGCAAAAGGCATTCATCAGCTTTTACAAAAAGCTTCTGCAATTTCAGATGAAAAGCATTTGTAACTATTACCGGAACCGTGGGTTCGTTTTCTTACGAGACCTCGTCGAACTGGACAATTGGGATAGCAGTCTGAAGTCTATTCAAATAGACGACACTTCTCTTCGCAACAAGATACGTACGTTCTTGGGCCTTGAATCGGAATCACATCTCAGAGTTATAGCTCGTCACACCAAGGCACAAGAAACATATCAAAGGACCCAAGAAGACCAACAGTGTCTCAGAGACTTACGAATCACAGATCCTCGTGCTGACAGGAGCCGCATTGAAACTACAAAGGGAGGCCTATTGCAAGAATCATACCGCTGGATTCTTGAAAACCCGCAGTTCCAGACTTGGCGCAACCGCGATGATAACCGCCTGCTTTGGCTAAGAGGTGATCCTGGTAAAGGGAAAACTATGCTCCTATGCGGCCTCGCCCAAGAATTGATGCAACAGGCAAACCCGAGTCTAGTCACATTCTTTTTCTGTCAGGCCACCATACCGAGCGTCAACAACCACATAGCAGTTCTACGTGGTCTCATATGGCTTTTAGCAGATCAGCAACCTTCTTTAATATCTTACATCAGGAAATCATACGATACCGCTGGGAAAAGCCTCTTTGATGAGGAAAATTCCTGGTACACATTGTCCGAAATTTTCAGCAATATGCTGAGGGACGAGGAACTGCCACCAGTGTACATCATTGTCGATGCCCTCGATGAATGTATCACAGGTCGGACGGAACTCTTACATCTTGTTCGGGACGTGGCAGCCTCATCAAAAGCCAAGTTGGCTGTATCAAGCCGCAACTGGCCTGAAATTGAGGAAAGGCTAAGTAAAGGAATGAATCTCAGCCTCGAGGTAAATGCTACCCTCGTCTCAGCCGCTGTGGATGCATACATCTCCTATAAGGCATCACAAATATCTCTTCTAAAGCAAGATGATAATTTGAAAGAGGATGTATGCCGTCAAATGCGGGAGAAGGCCAACGGCACATTTCTCTGGGTTGCAATTGTCTTCGATAGGCTGAGTTCCGAGAGCAATGCCTATTACGACGATACATCAGATGTAATGGCAATCCTGGATGAGATGCCTGAAGATCTATCTAAGCTCTACACTGTCATGCTACAGCGAATTTCTCAACTAAAAGGGAAAGGCCCTGGATTATGTCGAAGTATATTGGCTATCGCAACATTGGCACATCGGCCCCTACATCTTAACGAGCTCTCAACTCTTGCAGGGTTCCAGGGCAATTTGAAGAAACTGCCCCAGTTAAACTCGCTGATAAAGGATTGTGGTTCATTCCTAACGGTCCGAGAAAACCACATTTACTTTGTGCATCAATCTGCAAAAGATTATCTAGCCAGCGATCCTTCCTCGCAACCTGTCATTTTCCGGCACGGAATGGGGGACGTTAAGTATAGCATGGTTTTAAACTCATTGAACGCTATGGATCAAACTCTAAAAGAGAACATTTACGAGCTGGAGCATCCTGGAATTCTTCTCGAAGATGTTAGCCCGCCAAATCCCGATCCTCTAGAACATTGTCTCTATTCCTGCACCAATTGGGCCTCTCATTTGTGCGACATATATGGTACTGCAGGAGATCAAACTCTCCTGGTCGATGAAGAAGAAATCTTGCACTTCTTGAAGAAGCATGTTCTCCACTGGCTTGAGGTACTCGCTTTGACACGAAATTTATCTGGCAACATATCTTATTTCCAAACACTCAACGAATTGCTAAAGGTAAGCTAAGAATTACTCATTTCGCAGAATAGAATACAAAACTGACAACAGCAGAAACGCTCCACAGCAGAGGAACTTCAAAAATTTATATATGACGCAAGCCGATTCATGCAATACAACACCCAGATTATGGAGATTGCTCCTATGCAGATTTATTCATCATCGCTTCTGTTCACTCCTCAGAGCTTAATTTTTACTCATTTCAGCAACAAGCTGTCCTGGATAAAACATGTACACAGCCCAGTAAACGAAAGCCACTGGAGCCCTCGCCTACAGAAAATCGAGAAAAAACAAGCAGAAACGATATGTTCCAATGGTACAAATCTCTTAGTAGTGCCATCCTCCTCTAAGACCGTTCAAATTTGGGATATGGCTACAGGGAAGCAAATCCATGCACTCCATCACGTAGGAGATGTACAAGTACAGCAAGCGGTATTTTCGAGCGATTTGAATCACGTGTTCACAATTGCAGGGGATCGTTTCCATTGCTGGGATGCAAGATCCGGTGCGGTGATACACAATGCCAGACTTCGGGGGTATGATATCGAAAGATTTTATGCAATCTCCAACGATGGGAAGTTCGTGGCGTCGTGTAAGGCTTTTGGGATAAATGAGGACGGCAGAATTTTTATATATCACACGGTTGATGGGACAAAGCTACAGCTATCATATGGCGATACGGCCCATCAAATGGGCTCATTGAAGTGGTCAAATAATGCTAAGTTTTTGGCAGTTACAACGGGATTCACCACCCGTATCTGGGAAGTGCCTTCAGGCAAAGAGAGATTGGAACTTCTTAACCATGATGATAGTATTCGAGGAATGCCCAGTTTTTCAGGCGATTCCAAATTTATAGCTTTTCCTGTTGGGGAAGGGTTTGAAGTCTGGGATTTGGAGATTGAAGAAAAGATACTGAATATCAGCGCAGAAAGTTCGTGGGAAGTCGAAATTGTCGAATTCTCCAAAGACTCCAGGCTCATTGCCGAAACTCGCTACCGCAGGGACGACAACGCCTTGACTCATTACCATATCCTTATCTGGGAGATAACTTCTGGCGTGAAACAACATGAATTACGGGTTAATTCTGGAGACATAACGGGAATTGCGTGGTCCGATGACGGACAAACGCTGGCTGTGGCATTTTCCGAGGACATTGAATTGTACGATCTAACTGAACATGCTTACTGGGATTTCAACGGCCAAGAAAAACCTTCGGCATATCAAGCCAAGTATTCACCATACCTAGTCACTTTTTCACCCGACTTTAAACTCGTAGCTACTGCTATGAGTTACGTCGCAGTCTGGGACACGACAACCGGCTATATCATGCAGGCATTTGATGGAATAGACACTCGTGACATTCTCAGATTACAATTTTCACGGGATGGCAAGTCTATTTACATGTACTCTGAGGTTGACGGATTGCAGAAGTGGGACGTTGCCTCTGATAGCTTGATACACAAATTTCCCGCCTCTCTAACCACAGATCGGAAGAATGGAACAGCGTTTTCTTTTGACGGAAGGCTTTTTGCGACGGAATCAAAAGCGGGAGATGAGATGTTGCTATGGAATTTGAACAAAGCCGAAAAGACTTCCCACTCGATGACTTTTCACAAGAGGGGGCTTGAAAACATGCATCTCCTGGCTTTTTCTCAGAATGCAAAGTACCTTGTCTCTGCAGAGTATTTTGCTCCTGCAAAACGCTCGTCCCAGGGATTCACGACTTATACTTTTACTATATGGAATGTGGAAACTGGCGAAGAATTGTGGGCGACGAACGTTGAAATGCGAAAATATAATAAAGTGCTTTGCGAGCGATGTACAGCCTGGGGAAAGAAACACGAGTCGATTGAAATATCCAATGACGGTGCCACAGTGCTTTTCTCGGAGCGTGATCGTCATGGGATGTGGGTTTTGACAAGAGGAGAAGAAACTAGGTTCAAAATCTGTTGCCAATATTTCGATCCGTCTTTCGACGGCGGCTCGAGCACACATATCCTGACACAACTTGGTTGCATAGCACTGGACAATTTGATCGCTCAGGCGGATAAATTTGCTGGCCTTTCCGGGACAGCATGCGAATACCATTCTATCGTGGAAGGTTACGGTGTTAGTCTTGACAGATTATGGATAACTTGGAATGGAAAGAATGTGCTATGGCTGCCGCCAGATTATCGAATGACAGTACGGATGGTCAGATCCCGCCACTGCATTGTCGTGATGGACTCCGGAGACCATCCCTGCATTCTTCGGTTCTCTGGCCCACCTCCTTTCGCAGCGCTCTCTTAGGGCGCGGCAGGTGGCATCCTCAAGGGCGAGGCTGGGCGGAACATTCGGGTAGACGGCACGTTTATGAGTGGAATCTCTCGTGAGATTTCTGGGTTGTATAACGAATTACGATTTAAGTGAGTGCGGGTGAAAGACAACGGGATTCATAAGATGAATTTTGTTAGTATTCAGCTAGCATATAAATTTTATTATATAAATATAGCAGCAATTACTAAAGGAATATAAATATCGCCGCAGTTACTAGAGAAATAGAGATATAGTAGCAGTTACTAAAGAAATAGAGATATAGTAGCAGTCACTAGAGAATTACGGATATAGTAGCAATTAATAAAAAAATATAGATATAGTAGTAGTTACTAAAGAAATATAAATGTAGTAGCAGTTATTAAAGAAATATAGATATAGTAGCAGTTATTAAAGAAACATAGATATAGCAGTAGTTACTATGGAAATGTAGATAGAGTAGCAGTCATTGGGGAAATGTATTAGGAACAAGCGTCGCTTCTTCTCGACGAGCGGCACAACAGCAAGGCTATTATGCGTGCTCGATTCTAGTTGCAGACAGCATTGGTTGCCATTTACAAAGAGCCTCGTCTGTATCAGGTGAAGAGCGTTTGCGACCATTATAGGCGTCGGGGCTTCGTCTTCTTACAAGACTTATACCTCTCACGAAACTTCGTATTAGAGCTGGAGGGTTGGGGTCGAAGTTTAAGATCCTTCAAGCAGACGACGCTTCTCCTCGGGAAATGATTCATGCTTTATAGGGCCTTGAACCAGAGCCAGGCCAAGGTAGTTACGCCCCTCCATTTTGACAACAGTGTTGCCAGTGCCGGTAGAGCTCCAGAACCTCTTGGCAGTTAGCTAGAATAAAGCTGCCAAAGTTAAAAGAAAGAATGGCGAAACATCAAAGTAGAAAATAGGGGACAGTCCAAATCTTTAAGCGCAATCATATATTGTTCCACCAGCTGCTTCATCCCCCCGCTCAGTGCCAAATGCTCAACAAAGTGGCATCCTATATACAAATCTCTCTCTCTCCCCTCCAATATGACTACCAAAAAATAGCAATTAAAAATGGCACGAATTTGATCCATAGTATCAACCTGCCTGCAGAATGAAGCCTCTATAAAGTTTTTCTTTTCCCAGTAAATTTTTTTGTCAATCTGTTTTTATTTTTCAAAATATCCCAACGGCTCATTCAAATCCGAAACCTAATTCCTCCCTCCCATCCCACTCCAACTGGGAATCGATTGTATACGTCACAACCATCATCCCGTCAAGAGAGCAGTCAGAAAGCAGAAATCAGCCTCCGATGAAAAAAAAAAACCGTCCCATTTTGTTTTTGTAAATGCTCATCACTTTTCAAGTCCCGGATACCCAAAGCTTTCCGGAACGATATGCAGCCCCCCTCCCCTGAAACACAAGACGAGCTGCGAAAGAGTCGGGAAAAAATAGACCCCTTCGACAGAGTGGGTATCAAATCTGGTATATGTGCCTGTAAAAAAAGAAGTACTCGAGAATAATAAAAAGCAAAAAATCGCAGCCCAACGCCGGTCGTAGTGTCGTCAAAGGTTGTAATGTACAACGAGACGTCTGCCAAGAAGTAAGAAGGTCCAAAGGTGGTTTGATGTGCAATATCGGATGTCGATGGTTCCAGAGTCAGAAAGAGTTCCCCATTTTAGCAGTATATATATGTTTTTTTGGTCTCGTTTGTGTGAAATTTGCGTTTTTTTCTGGTTGTTTTATCGGTTTTCGGTCATCATGTAAGGAGTGAAAGTAAAACAAGAGCGACTCGGGTCAGTTGTAAAGTGGTACAAAGGAAATTCATCAACGGTGCACCATTGTGGTTCCAGATATATGTTGAAGCCATCAAATGGTAACCCTCTTTTGCTTTTCTTTCTTTTTCTCGTTTTTTTCTTTCTTTTTGTATTCTTTCTGAATCGGGGAACTCTTTCGACTGTTGAAATCATTAGCATCAATAGAGCATCAACTTACACACCATTGAATCTCTCTTGGCTCAACCTCTTGCCATCCGCAGATGCTCGAGGGTGTATCTCTAACAGCTTCGCGCTTCCAGCGCTAAAGTTTCGAGCATGGCCAGGATCCATCCGTACGCTTGTGGCGCGCTGTAGATCAACCTTCTCCTCAATGCTCGGGGTAATTGGAGAAATGGGAGAAATGGGAGCATCGAGGTCTTCCTCGTCTCCCGAGTCGATGTTGAGCAGACCCTCGCGGCTGCGAATGGTATCACGATTATTCGTGTGCGAGACAAACTGCGGCTGAGCGCCAACGGCACCCCACCTGACCTCGCCCTCATCCCTCAGCTCTTCTCCATCACTACTCGGACGACCCTCGCCTGAAAGACGAGAGTTGAATGTTAGAGCGGTTGGATCGGGGCTCAGGCGTGACATGTAATCGTCTTCGGTAATCTCGAGATCCTCGTGCGTGCTGTTCGAGGGAGAGTCTGGTCTGGCGTCTCGGTCTTGTTGTCGGGATCGAATCCTATCGCGTACAGACGACATCCGTTGGCTCCTCTGGCTACCGACTCTCCCTGAGAGCCAGGACCCTTCTGAGTCGACAGATGCTAGAGACATGGAAAGATGGGGCTCAGCGGAGTGGCTGCCGTACATCTTGTCTCTTGACACACGTGATTGGGGGATGTCAATTGAACGATGGCCAGAAGTTGGAGTATCGTCTCGTAAAATTGGGTGATGGATAGTTATCGGTTCCGAACCGGCGGTAGATTTGTATGCAGAATCGCTGGGGTGTGAGGCGTCTGCTTCAGGTGATTGAAGACGGGATCCAGGTGGTGATATCGGAAGTTCTGGAAGATCCTCTCGGAAGCGGGATTTCATTCGCTTAGGCGGACCAACACCTGGCTTAGATGATAGATAGTTGCCGGAAAGTGATGACACAGGCGATTCGAGGTTTCTCGCTTGCGCTTGGGCATGTGCCGCCGCTACAGCCTGTGCAGCCATGGACATTTCTTCGCGCGAGGTGTTTGAGAAGGAAGACGGACCGCCAGAGTTACGGCGACTTCTCCCCCACCTAAGTAAGGTAGAGAACGATATGCGGTTAGTCTTGCTGCTGGTCTCAGATCCTTTTCGTGTGGTGGCATCATCGTCCATTGCCAGAGACGTCTTTTCCTTGTCAGAATCAAATGTCGACCCTGAAGTGGACGTCTTGGGTAGCATGTTGCCCTCCAGCTTAATAAGGGCGGGTAACACTGTTGGGAGACGCTCATCAGACTTGCGAGGCATCGGCGGGAATCTTTCAGGAACTGGCGCGGGCTCAGCCTCGCGAGGCGCAGTGTCTACCCTGTGGAATGTCCCTAGGGGTTCTGCCTGATCCTTGGAAGGCTTCGTGGAATACTCCTCGATGTCAGACATTGGCTCTGGAGAAGCCCGCTGCTTGGATGATGTCACTACGGTTGACGGTGGATCGATGCCGAGGCCAGCTTCTCGGCCCATGACGCCTCGCTCAAGATTCTCGGGCGAAGGAGTTCCCCTCTCCCTGGCAGTTTCTTCTTCTCTCTTTTGCTTCTCGGCCTTTCGTGCCAGTTTCTTCTCGGTCCTGTCTCGCTCACGCTGCCTGTTCCGTTCTCGTCTCCTAGCATCCCTTTCCATGAGCTCTCGTAATTCCCCAGCATCAAAATCGTCGGCCAGGTCATCAATGCGCTTGTGCGCCCTGAGCGTCTCTTCGTCAAGAGCAGCGAGTCTCTTCTTCTGAGAGCCCGATCGCGCAGGCCCTGAGGCGCGGGATGGGAGCAATCGAGCGCTTCCCTGATATCGCAACGTTGGTCTGGGTGCGAGAGAATCTAGAGCGGATACTCGATATGATGAATAGTTGGAATCAATGGACAGGCGGGAATCGACCGAGATGGGGATAGGTAGCGAGGTGTCAGAAGTAGGGCTGTCCCAAGGCGCCCTGACGGGTGGCCTGGCCGGCAGAGTCTTTGCCCGCTTGTTATCATGTTTTGCGCTGCGAGTGGTGGCAAAGGTATCGGTGGTTGCTCGTGCCGGCGTAAAGGCACTCATGGCCTTGATCTCTGCTTCCCTGTTGTGATCTTGTCTCTTTCGTTTGCTGCTCTTCCTCCTTGAAGGTTGGTTTCCGCTTCGTTTGTGGTGTAAGGTTGGTGCGCGGTTTTGCCAGATGGGATTGGGCGCATTCGCATTTCCTCCCGTCAAGTCTTGGGGTCGGTCGACATGGATTGCGTCTTGACGATCAGGCGAGAAGCTAAATCTCGGCGCATCTTGGCTGGGCCTCACGGGAGCCGACTTTGCTGCACTACGAGCAGAAACAGGTTCTGTCGCAGAGCGCTTGTCGCCTCT
Source organism: Trichoderma camerunense (assembly GCF_050948025.1). NCBI lineage: Eukaryota > Fungi > Ascomycota > Sordariomycetes > Hypocreales > Hypocreaceae > Trichoderma > Trichoderma camerunense. The sequence goes on from NW_028145340.1 coordinate 136,374, forward strand.
GTTGCGAAAAGGCCACAGAGCCATTGTGGTGGTTGCTTCACCTCGAGGGTGGAAAGCCCCCCTTGGTTTACTTGCGAGTCGTCTGAGTCTGGGTGTGCTGAATCGATATGACTAGATCAAGTGAGGCGTGAAGCAGCATGATGGTCGTTTAAGTCTTTTGAACCGGCAGACACGCAGAAAGCACAAAGGGGTCCAGATGCGAAACACATGCCACGAGGCCGAGGCGCGTCGACAAAATCAGGCGGTTGCAATTTGTGAAGCGGACAGGCCGGGGTTTGTTTGTGCCATTCGACAATGCGATGTGGAATTGGAATGAGTCCCAGTTCCGCCCCAGCAAGGCATGTAAGAAAGAGGCCTCAAATGCAAATGCAAGTCCAGACGAGCAAGCAAGCAGCTTTGGGGAGACAAAAAGAAACGAAGGAAGAAACGAGGGTCAGTAAGAATAAACGATTGGGTGATTCTAGAGTGCAAATGTCAGACTATTGTTTGGTCTTGCATTGCAGAAGAAGGAATCAAAAGGGCCCTCCGAAAAAAAGAAAAGATGTGAAGCGGTAGGGTTCAAGTGGGAAGAAAACAGGGAGGAGGCAGCGACGTAATTTAGCGGATAGAGGGTGCAGCGATGGGCACTTGCAGAGGGGCCCTGTGGGCGCTGATCCGGCCGCTAGAGGGGGTCCTGCAAGCCTGGTACAGGTACTCGTACAGGTACATGCCGCTATTCTTGTACTGTGCCGTAGCGCTACTTTGCGGTGCTACGCCGCTGCAGTTGCTGCCAAGGTACGGGGCACTTGAGTGGCACTTGGGTGGTCGAGTGGCACCAAGTGCCCTGTGCGCTGGTGCTGCCGGGGCCAGGCTTGCCAGGTTTAGCGCCAACGGGGCCTGCGTGGGAGAAAATTCGGAGACGAGCGGGTTAGTCCCAGTTGGGCAAGTCGGCAGAGGCTGCTAGTACGAGTGCATACATAAGAATAGATCAAATAATGGAAACTCCCGTTTGCTGGGCTAAGTGGATTTATGTGGTTTTGGGCGTCCATCTGTAGGTGCCTGGCATTGATTCCTACACTGATTTGATTCATGTCATTCTGTGGCAGTCATCCTTTGTTTTACAGTGCCTGGAATAGGTACTTGTACGCACCTTTGGCAAACAAGTACATGTACACGCTGTCTGCAGCGCCAAGTCGGCAATGACTGGCGGAGAATTGACCTCGACTGTATTGCTGCTGCGCCGGCGGTACAAGTACATGCAGCCCAGCAATCACAGCGAAGCAATACCAAGCCACGAGCTCACTAAGGCACTGCTTCATGCACTGCACGACATGTACCGTCGCCGTCGTACGCAAGTTCCAGTACCTGTAGCCGTCTTTGGTCCGTGTATACATGTATGAGCATGTTCCTCTGCATCTGCGCTGCGCTGCACGTGCTGGGAAGCGGCGGCTAGCTCTGAAATATTATTCGAGTCGAGATGCATACGAGAGTGATGCTACGATATCATTTTCTATTTGTCTTTATTCGGCTGGTTTCTCCGTCCCGTATTCTTCTAGTGAAGCAGTTTTTCAGTTCGTTTGCTCCGTTGCCCGCACCTTGTACGAAGTACCGGGGCTTGAGGTCCCAGGGAAGCGGGACTTGTGCTCGGCCTGCCCAAGTACTCGTACATGTGCCAGGTACCTACACACAACTCCGGGCTCCGTGCCGGCACCAACAAGAAGTGTCCGGATGCTCATGTGCCAACAGCCAGAAGTAGCGCATCGTATCCCGAGTGGGACAGGGACAAGATAGAAAGAGAACCCTACATATGGCAAAAAGAGAAAACACTGCGCGGCGGGGTGGCAGGCAGGGGTCGGTCAACTGCAGTCTGCAGAGCAGAAAAAAAGCATCAGACATGTCCCCTGCTGCTCGTTGAATAGGACCGGACCAGGCCCTGACTCCGTATCCCCCCCTCAATTCCCCTAGAACCTCGAGCAGCCAGGGATTTAGAGGGGTCGAGGGGCCAGTTTACAGTGCGGGCGGACCGCCAGTCTCTGCCCTACCCGCACCATCTTGCTTGTCCGTGGCTGAACGACTTCTGACAGCGGCCGGGCTACTAGAATAGAGCTTACATGCAGTTGCCGGGCTGCCCATTGACAGCCTTAATGCTTTGGCTCAATGCTTGCGTACGCCGATGAGTTGTAAAACCAACAGCGCCATCAGGCAGCGTCCATGTGCCAATAGAACAATAATAGATACCGATAGCTACGTTGGCCGTGTCGTGGCCTTGCTTGGCCTTTGCTGTGCTCTGCTGCGCCGTGCTGTCGTACCCGGGACGCGTCAACTCAAGTCCCGATACATCCCAGCAGCCAATGTTGCGGCCGATTCCTTTCTGCAAGACCCGGTACAGGTACTTGCAAGTGGCCAAAGTGAAGTGGCTAATAACAGGCCCGGTCATGCCCGGCCTTGGTTTGCGAATGGCTCTGGCAAAATCGAGTATTTTCTGCCACTAGCATGCATCAGAAATTGAAAAAAGGAATCAGATGGCCCATCTCGAACCATTCACAGCGAGTCGCTTATTAGCATCGTCTGCGGGAGGTGTGATGGCTCGAGTCTCGTGGACTTTTTCTGCCAGTCCAGCGTCGTTGCGGCTTGCCACCGCGCAGCCACAATTCGTGTCTGGTGCTCTCGAATCGATCAAGTCTGGTTGAGATGTCATTTCATGCTACAGCTACAGCACATGTTCCAGCACATGCTCCAGCGAGGTTGCTACTACTGTGTGTATATCGTGATTGATGTGATTCATGTCTTGTAGGTACCTGTACTGCTGCCTCTTGCGCGCAAGGTACACGAGTACACGTCTTTTCGGGGGAAACGGCAGCTCCTTACTCCGAGTTCCGCGCAGGTCTCATGTCGTCTTCATGTTGCCTCATATTGCCTTGCCTCCATCTCCCGGCCCAGCCCCTTCAGCACCTCCAGCACACCCTTACGATCCCGTGCGCGGCAATGGTGGTGCACGGAACAGCCATGGCTGAGATTTGCTGCCGTCCGCTGCAATTTGCTCTGTGCCGTCCTCTCTTACTTGTATTCCAATAGTCCAGGCCCAGCAGCCAGAGCTACTGTAGCGAGCGAAACAGGTGACGAGTTCTGCTGCGCTTCTCGTCCCGCCATTCGCTCCGCTTGTGAGACATGACATTGCTTCTCCCGATCCCTAGGTGAGACATGTTCTTCTCTAGTCAGGATCCACCATTCTTGGGTGGCTTGATTGACGTTTGGACGAACAGGTACCTACCGTCCGGGTGGAGTCACCAGTAAACGGAGAACGCTCAATAGCCCGATCTCGACGCCATCCCGATCACTAAGACGGTCTTGATTTGAGCAGACAGGGACTCGATGCATCGCCGCACAGACGGGCATGTAGGTACTCGTACATGTACGTGTATTGAGGCAAGCCGCACTGCACTCGACATGGACGTCGACTAATCAACCACTCGGCTGACCCTCGCCGACTGATTCCACGGACTGCCATGGGGGAACGGAAGATGGAAGAAGAAAAAGCACTCTAAACCACTGACCAGGGGGCGTCAAACCCGAATGCCACTTGCTGATGCAAAATGAGCTACCTGACAGTCCAGCGAGCACTATCTTCGTACAAGCAAAAACCTCGACGCCGCAATGGAGCAGGCCCCAGACTTTTCTTAAGGCCGTCCCCATGCAGAGCCGGTGGTCCGCCGACAACACTTCTCTAGTTGGTCTTTTGTCCAGTCCACGACAAAACGATCCATCTGCATCTCCGTCGTCGTCCAGGTGCCCATTGTGGCCCTTCTGTGCGCTACGGCATGACTACATGGGCGTGCATGGGAGACATATTGCGAGATGCCCAGTCTGTCTCTTGCTCATGCGCGTGCCTTCGTATCACTGAGGAACCATGAATTGCCCCCGCAGTAGACTTCGTATTCGTCAGATGGCTGCTGATATCTGCGATACCGAGACAGCTACCCGAGGGCTACCTGAAGACGTGAAGAGCATCGCAGTCAATGGCAGGACAAGAGAGGCAAGCAAGCGCTGATTGTGCCAGATGAGCATGTCTTCGATCCCATTCTGACCACCATCCTGCCTCTGTACCTTGCATGTACTCGCCATCTGGGCAAACGGAGTCGCCCAGCGATTGAATATACCCGCGACAGCGCGCCCCACGCTAGGAGCCCTTGGAGCCCGTTCATCAGCTACAGAGGCCAGGATGTTGTCCGTGGCGTCCGTGGCCGTACAGTGTGCCGTCCAACGATTTCACACAGGCGCCGGCATTATCAGTGTTAAGGACATGCTTCCTTTTTCGACAGGGATGCCGCTGTAGCTCCCTGCTGCGATTCGATCCCTTGGAGGTCTTTGCGTCATGGCCTGGCAACCCCCAGCAGATCAGCCACGCAGACTTGATAAAACCTCGCGAGCCTTGCAACCCAAGCCCAAGCCAGCCCATCGACAGTCAATCTCTGAGCCTGGAAATTTGGTCTAGCCAGAGCTCGACGTCATCGTGGCCAAGTTTGGCCTTGGAAGAGAGCTCGTCAAAGCAGGCTGAGCGAGTACATACTGCAAGTGCAGTCCATGTACGCTTAACTTACAAGCTCTTGCTAGTGGCATCTTTGTGTCGTCTGTTTGCTCTTCTCGAATGTTGATCCGTCTCGCTTGCAGGGTGCTCAAGTCGACATTTGGCTGAATGAACATCATCTACCTCCTTGGGTAGAGCACACATGTACTTCTACCCGACGGCCATGTTGGCCCTTGGAGCCTCGCCCAAAATACAATTTGCAGGCGACAAGTCATCGCTGCATTGGTACTGTGACCTTCCATTGCTCCGTGCTGTGCCACGACACGTTGGACATGCCCTGCCCGTGTCCTGCTCTATGTCTGGTGGGTGACAAGACCTGCCGTGCTTTCTACGCGCCGTCCTCTTCGCGCGCTTCCTTCGAGCTCCGGGGGGGTTTCAAGAGCCCAGAATCCTCTCAACAATGCCAGCAACATGGAATCAGTGCGAATCCGCATCCGACTAGAGCAGCCTTCGCTGGCCAGTACAAAGCCCGCTGCGGATAAGCATCATGCAAGCAACCTAACCAAGATACTCTCCGCCAATCCTTGAAAGGCCGGGCCGAGCAGTCCCAGTACGAGATGCTATGCTACGGTAGTTCGGGCAGATGGCCAGTGCCACCGCGAGTGGCCGCAAAATGCAACGGCCCCCGTCAACTCAATGTCGTGCAACCATTGAACAGCCAGGCGGGAGATTTGCCTAGCTCAAAGGATTTGCCAACTGGACTGGTGGTACATGCGTCTCTCGTTGCCCAAGTACCTCCTTCTACGCATCCCGATATGGCCGTGGCCCATTCCATTTGTCATTAACGCACCGCACGCAGGTACAGGGCACGTTGTACAAGCTGCGGTGATGAAATGCCCCTCGCCTCTTTTGGGTATCCTTGGCACTAATGGGGATGGCAGTGAATAGCAAACAATGAGGCAGTCTCAGGCGAGTAGCATCCTACCTGCAAGCTCCCTACGTGCTTTACAAAAACATAAGAAAAAATCTGTCCTGAAACCCTCCGGGCGGATGATAGATGACCACGTGGACGGGATGGGACATTTCATTAGGGCCCGACTTAATCTCAACTGTGTGTGTGTGTCGACGGCGCCACATCAACCAGCAGTTGAGCTAAGGCCCGTCTGCAGCATAGATGAGACGGGTGGAAGGCATTGGTGATTCATCATTCAAGCCAGACCTCCCCCCTTTTGGTCTCGTTTCCTTGGTGGCAAGTTTGATTCCGACAGACTGACTCCTCGTGCAGAAGTGTGTTAACTTGCATCAATGGCTTGAATGGTATGCCAAGTACTTGAATGGATGCTGTGCTTCGTAGACGTAATCAACTCTACAGCTTTTGGCGAGCAGACAATTGCGTTGTGAAACGGGCTGATTTCTTGAAGGGGTCTTGTCCTACCCCCCCTTCACGATGCAACTCTTTCCATTGGCGCAGAGCAAAGAATCCATGACCCGGCAATTCCAATGAAGGCTACAGCACTTTTTCGTTTTCCGTGTTCGCATTGCCACAGAGCTGAATTGTCGAATGAAGGGCAACTATTTTGAAATTAAAAAACGCCATGGTGAAACTGGATGTCCAAAGCATCGCCGCAGCAACGTCATCTGTGCGTGAATTGGCCACTGTTCAACTGGCTTGGGAACCAACAAGTGCTCTTGAACAAACCTTTGGGCCTTTTGCCAAGCCAATTGTCTACGGTGCTCGGCAAGTTGGTAGTGCAATATCTGAGCTCACTAATATATGCAGGCTTGGAACTTGGGGCTTCTTTTGTTCTAGCATCAGGGCGGATGTCTGGCGAGAGGTTCCGGGAGTGTGAGACCCAACGACGGGATTCTGGAGAGAAGTTCCGGGAGTGAGACCCAACAAACTGATCCCGGCAAGATCCTTGGCCGCGGAAAAGCTGGAACGAAAAAGAATTTTTCGAGGCTAGTTAAGAATTTTCAAGGCGATGGAATCTCTATCTCTCTTTTTTTAGACTCACTAACGGACGGCAAGGGGGGCATGGGATTGATATCCTCGCAGTCTCTGCTTACACGCCAAGACAGTTTACCCGCGCGGTATATTCCATTCTGGCTGCATCTAAGCCTCGCTCCCCATTGTTTTGCTGCGTTATATGCTTAGCATTCGAGACCTCGTCCTACTATCTATGAGATATCAGTAGTTGGAGATTTGTCTCACTATTCTTCAATTCTTGACGTAAAAGTTATCCAACTTGTATGCTAAGTCTTGCAAGCGACTAAATACCCATGGTTCGATTGAATGCGGGGAGCGATCCGCTGGAGTCACGCCGACTCCGCAATCGCAGCTCGACGACTCCATAACGTTATCTGGATGCGCTGATATGTGAAACTCTTTATCGTGAGAGATGCGATATATCAGAGCTCACGATTGCTCATGAATGGAATTGCCACTTCAATATCATCTCTACTGATTGCTTTGTTCTTGATACAATGGCGAATGTAATTGTCGTTGCAGGGTGAGACTTGAAGCTCCAACCTAAACGTAGTATTCCTTGAGTGCGTACACTGACAAAGACATCCTGTTGCAGGGCCGGCGTGAGTGGTCTCACTTCAGCACTTCTCCTTTCGAGGAGCAAGGCGAACAAGGTCACTGTGGTTGCAAAGCACATGCCCGGTGATTATGATATTGAATATGCCTCACCTTGGGCTGGGGCAAACGTGCTTCCGTGAGTGTGCTCTTATATCATGCTCTGACTCTATTTTCGCATGGGATTAACTTAATTCCTGTATAGAATGGCCAGTGAAGAGAATAGCAGATGGGAGCGTCGTACTTGGCCAGAGTTGAAGCGCCTGACGGAGGAAGTTCCCGAAGCAGGAATTCACTTTCAGAGTAATGTTCTCCATCATGCTGTGCATCTGAGACTTGTTACTAATAGTTGATGACTTACAGAAGCTCGTGTTTATAGAAGAGTCAAGGATGCAGAAGCTCCCGGATATCATCTTTCCGACTATCTATTCTCGACAGACCCCTGGTACAAATCAGTGCTCCCTGATTTCCGTGAACTGAGCCAAGACGAAGTCATTCCGGGCCACGACTCGGGATGCGAATTCACGAGCGTGTGCATCAATACCGTCGTCTATCTCTCCTGGCTCGTCGGCCAGTGCCTCAAAAACGGCGTCGTCTTCAAAAGGGTCGTCTTGACGGACATTCGCGAGGCAAAGTCGCTCAGTCACACCGGCCAGCCGGCAAACATCATCATCAACGCTACTGCTTTGGGATCTCTCAAGCTTGGAGGTGTTGAGGATACTACCATGACGCCTGCTCGAGCACAGATTGTTCTCGTGCGGAACGAGTGCCATCCTATGATTGCCACGTCGGGAACGGACGATAGCGCTACGGAGATTACTTACATCATGCAGCGCGCTGCAGGCGGAGGCACGATTCTCGGCGGGACGTATGACATCGGTAACTGGGAATCTGCGCCCGATCCAAACATTGCGCTTCGTATCATGAAGAGGGCGGTAGAAGCTGCGCCGGGTCTTGCTGGAGGAAAGGGTATTGAAGGGCTGAGCGTTATTAGACATGGTGTAGGATTGCGACCATGGAGGAAGGACGGGGTGAGGATTGAGGAGGAGGTTTTGGATGGGAGCACTTCGATTGTGCATAATTATGGACATGCGGGATGGGGATATCAGGGGTCGTATGGATGTGCGGAGAGGGTTGTTGAATTGGTGAATGAGATAAGGAAGAGGAAGGGGGAGGATTTGAGTGGTGAAGCCAAGGTGTTTTCATGGGCTTAAACATTAAGCCATTATTTTTTCATGCCATTCATGGTTTCTTTTATCATTCGATAAAGCTATATATAATTTGGTATAGCTATCAAGACTTGATTTCCTCTTTACACGACCTTTCATTTCATCTCGTCAAAAGCGAACAAGGGGAGAGTGAATTGAGGTATATAAGCGGGCCTATGCACTTCCCGGGGCGCCTCTCGCCTGTCCCAGCAAAAAGGCTCCACGTTGCATATAACGGATCATCCAAAAAGCTCCAAAACAAGGCCGTTCGTTTCACGTGTATTTCTCAACAGAAACGACAATGCCCCTTTAATCAACAAGCCTCGGGACGGATTTTTCTCTCATTCTCAATTCACTCATTCCTCATATATTCGGTGAAGGCGAAGAATTATACACAGAGAGAAGAGAGAGGAAGAGAGCTTCTCTCATCACCGATCTCATGGCCTCTCTCATCAAGTTCGCCTCTGACGTCGCCAACGGCCGCCATGCGCTGTCGAAATTCATTCCCATGGGCCTTTGGCTCGCAGACGCCGTGCTGTGCGGTCTGATTATCTGGAAAGTGCCCTGTTAGTCGACCACTGTACAATTCCTTTTTTAAGCAAAATAAAGAAAATAGCTTGCTCAAGAAAAGGGGAAAGATTTCATGCAAAATAACACAGGCTAACGAGTAGAACCTCTCACTTTCGATTCATTTTTTAGATACGGAAATTGACTGGGTTGCCTACATGGAGCAGATCACGCAGTTTGTTCACGGGGAGAGAGACTATCCTAAGATGGAGGGCGGCACGGGGCCGTTGGTGTATCCCGCGGCTCATGTGTACATCTACACGGGGCTGTATTATCTGACCAACAAGGGTACGGATATCTTGTTGGCGCAGCAGCTGTTTGCCGGTTTGTATATGGCTACGCTGGGGGTGGTGATGCTGTGCTATTGGAAGGCCAAGGTGAGCTTCTTTATTGACAAATGTGGAGTCTTGTTTGGAGTGAAAACGGCGACTAAAAGTGATGCTGTTCATGATAGGTTCCGCCGTACATCTTTCCGCTATTGATTCTTTCAAAGCGGCTTCATAGTGTCTTTGTCCTGAGATGCTTCAACGACTGCTTTGCGGCATTCTTCCTGTGGCTGTCAATCTACTTCTTCCAGCGAAGAGTCTGGACCGTTGGTGCTCTAGCGTATACCATTGGTCTTGGCGTCAAGATGTCACTGCTACTCGTTCTTCCTGCCGTCGTTATTGTGCTGTTCCTCGGCCGTGGGTTTAAAGGGGCTTTGCGGTTACTATGGCTCATGGTACAGGTTCAGCTGCTCCTCGCCATCCCATTCATCACGACAAATTGGAGAGGTTATCTTGGCCGAGCATTCGAGCTATCGAGGCAGTTCAAGTTTGAATGGACAGTCAATTGGCGCATGCTCGGCGAGGAATTGTTCCTCAGCCGGGGCTTCTCTATCACGCTACTGGCATTCCATGCCCTCTTCCTCCTCATCTTCATCCTGGGTCGATGGCTGAAAATTAAAGAACGAACTGTCCTGGGAATGATTCCCTACGTTGTTCGGTTCCAGTCGCCTTTCACAGAGCAGGAGGAGCTCAGCATCTCCCACAGAGTCGTCACGCCCAGGTACATCATGTCCGCCATGTTATCGGCCAATGTGGTTGGGCTCCTGTTTGCCAGGTCTCTGCATTACCAATTCTATGCGTACCTGGCATGGGCAACGCCCTTTCTCCTGTGGACAGCCACTTCGAATCCGCTTGTCGTGGTCCCGCTGTGGGCGGCGCAAGAATGGGCTTGGAACGTGTTCCCCAGCACTCCTGTTAGCTCTAATGTTGTGGTGAGCGTGCTGGCCGTGACGGTTGCCATGGCCTTTGTAGGGTCGAACCCGCAGCGTGCCGCGCCGAAGCCAAAACAACTATAGTGGTGATATAAGATTACGACTGGGTTGTTGCGAGCAACGGGATCGTCTTATTATTCCTCTTCTTCTTCCTCGTCGTCACTGGGTGGCATCTTTCCTACGTTGGAGTCGCTCTCCTCGTCGCTGAGATCTTGAGTCGTCTTTACGAATTCCTTTGGCCTGGAGCATATCGTTTAATACATGTATAGAAATAGAGATTGGGAAGATGCAAATCATACCAATAAGGCTGTTTTCGCCAGAGTTTCTCGTCCCGGACGACATTGATGATTTCTCCAATTGCCCTGCTATCCTGATCCCCCACCGGATATCCCTCAGCTAGGACGTATCCGCCACGCTTGATCCAGATGGTGTTGCGAAAGCGCTGGGCGAGCTCGAGGACGACGGCCTTTTTGTTTGGCATTTCGCACGTGTACAGGTTGTTTCCCTCGGGCTTGACGACGCGCACAATCACCTGCGTGGGCTCCAGGGCATCGGGCGGTGACAGCGCCTCTTGCGCAGCAGCGAGAACATTTCGCTTCGGACGGCCCATGATTATCGATTATTGGCGGTTGAGCTGATGCTTATTGCTATCAATGGATTGCTACTATCAAAAAAAAATTATCTGGTGGATGGGAATAAACCGGGGCTTGAATGGAGGGGCACTATCGATAGAACGACAAGCTCCTCGATAAGGAAAAAAACCTTCCACCTCCCGGCTCTCGGATACTATCCGCCGCGGTATTTCCGTCTTGGGCGAGACCGCTTTCAGGGTCCATAGCTTTGTATGGATTAACTGGGGGCCATAAGAATCCATTACAAAACAATTCGCTTCAGAGGCGCAATGCTAGACGCCCCAATGGGAGAAATGCCGGGGAATTTACTTAATCTACTTTTGCAGCCAAGCAATAGACTATCGTACAATGGATTTATAATGTCCTTTTTAGGCATTTTGGCGTTCACCAGCTGATTGACTCACCGGGCTAAACGGTGCCGCAGGATGGCTTGCAACAAGGCACCGCCAATCTCGTCGAGATCACGTACACCATCAACCCCTCAAGCCACCCGTTCTCGGGACAGCGGTCGAACATGGGCTATACAAGCCACTAGCAAGGGCTCCGTGTGAAGAGAAATACTATGTACTCCGTATCAGGGACACCTTTCCCATTGCAAATTAAGCGGGCTGTTTCGCATGCCCGGCTCACGGAGGGCCGCAGCCGATATCGTTGGGAGACCCGCAGCACGAAGCTTCTTTATTACGGAGAACTTCCACCACAATCCCGTAAAGGGCCCCCAAACTCCGGCACGATGGCTTTTTTTTTGCCCAGCATGGATTCCCGTAATTGGGCATTCCACTAGCAGAGCTTATCGGTCCACGAGACCTGGTGGAAAATTGGGCCATTGCAACACTGTTTACCTAGGTACAGTATGTTTTGAGTATGTTGTCTGCTGTAGCTGGCGTATAAAAGATGGGCGAGGAAGCTCTGCTCAGCTTGCTGGAGCTCTCACCTTGGGGTCCTTAAATCAAACTCCTATCCCCTTTCGCAAAGTGAAATTTGTTCATCATCCATTTTAAGCATAACAACTAACCTCAATTGCTGTTCCCATTGTTTTGACAAAGCATTTTCTCCACCATGGACGCAATCCTCTTGCGAAACCTCGTGGAGATCCAATCCGGCCCCTCCACCCCCGACGAGGCGACCAGGCCACTCACAGCCCCGGAAAAGACCTACCAGAGGACCTATTCCAGCGGCCCATTCCAGGAAGAGACTGTCAATGTGCGAAGAGCGTCTCGTAGTGATGGATTCGCCTCTGGTGTAGTCACACCCAGGACAGAAGATGCTGATCTTGAGAGAAGTCGTCCGGCGAGTCCGGTCCTCGAGGTTGATGCCGTGGAAGTGATTCCCAGCGTATGGGAGCCGTATATGAACCGCTTCAGACTGCTGTCTGTGTGTTTGATCAACTTTGGCAATGCGTTGAGTGACAGTGCAGCCGGTGCTCTGATTCCTTACATGGAAAGGTGAGGTTCAATCATCTTTGTAAACCTGTGAAGAAGGAAACCAAGGGCTAACAAGAGGTCAATCAAAGACACTATGAAATCGGATACGCCATTGTATCTCTCATCTTCGTCGGCCAAGCCTTAGGCTTCATCTTCGCCGCCGTCTTCCTCGACACGCTCCGTGCGAGGCTGGGCCGTGCGAGACTCCTCGGCATCGGCCAGATGCTCATGGCATGCGCCTACATCCCCCTCGTCGTCGCCGCCCCCTTTGGCGTCGTCGTGGCGGCCTTTTTCTTCGTCGGCCTGGGCATCGCTATTAACATCGCCATGGCCAACATCTTCTGCGGCAGTCTGCAGAACAGCACCATCATGCTGGGGCTGTTGCACGGGAGTTATGGAATCGGAGGCACTTCAGGCCCCTTGATTGCCACGGCCATGGTCACTGTGGCACACACGGCGTGGAATCACTACTATATCCTGACCATGGGAATCGGCTTCATCACCATGACACTCTCGGCGTGGGCTTTCTGGCGATTTGAAAAGGAGCAAAGCCCCGCGGTCCGCGAGAGAGAGGCCACGCCAGACAACTCGGCCTTCCTGGGCATGTTTGCCGCCGTGAAGCTGCGCATCGTGCTACTTGGATCAACCTTCATCTTCGCCTACCAGGGCGCCGAGGTGTCCATCTCCGGCTGGGTCATCTCCTTCCTCATTAACTCCCGCGGCGGCGACCCATCCTCCGTCGGCTACGTCTCGGCCGGTTTCTGGGCCGGCATCACCATCGGCCGCTTCTTCCTCTCCGGCCCGGCCGCGCGCTTCGGCGAAAAGGTCTTTGTCTACGGCCTCGTCGCGGGAGCCCTAGCGTTCGAGCTCCTCGTGTGGTTCGTGCCCAACGTCGTGGGCGATGCTGTGGCCGTCAGCATCGTCGGCCTGCTGCTGGGGCCCATCTACCCGTGCGCGGCGGCCGTCTTCATGCGCGGCATGTCGCACCGGGACATTCTGAGCGGCATGGGGGCCATCAGCGCGTTTGGGAGCTTGGGCGGTGCGGTTGCGCCGTTTGTGACGGGGTTGTTGGCGCAGGCGGTTGGGACGTGGGTGTTGCATCCGATTGTGATTTTCTTGTTTGTCGTGATGCTGCTGTGCTGGTATGGCATTCCTGCTGAGACGAAGGAGAAGAAGTGATTGGGGACGAAAAGGGAACTATATATGATGAATTGGGGGGGAAAAAAAAGGAGGAAACGGCGTATATGGGGTGTGTTTATTTGAAAGGGCAAGGGATAATGCGAAGCGATGAAACAATATCAATATCATAACCAGTATACTATTAACGAGTCTATGTGGCTTGTTCGTCTATCCTTTCTATAGAGAATCTAAGCTACCGTTCCTTTTGAATTCTCCCAAGAAATCTATACCTTCTTATACCTTCTATAGATGGTATCCAATCAACCCAACTAAACATCTATCAACATCCATTGTGTAAAATGGTTATCCAAATAAATTATTAGAAAGAAAAAGTCATTCAAGTCGTAAAATTAAATGCGACCCTTGGCCGCGTCCTGGACGGTAATGTTGCCGGCAGCAATATCTTTGACGGTCTGGGTGATGCTTGTCCAGTCGTTGAATGTGACAAAGGGGACGTTTTCGTTTTCGCACCAAGTCACCAAGTCTGTTCACAATCGTTAACGTCAGTATCATGAGTAGTAAGAATTGGAAAGATGAAACGCACCCTTTCCGGCCTTTGCAAAGAGCAAATCAGTCTCCTTGGCTGCAGACAGATCGGAGACACCGTCGCCGGCGTAGAACATGGTTGGTCGGTTGGGAAGGCTCGAGTACTTGCGGATCTCAATGGACTTGTCGTGGCCGTGGATGCTGCATCATCTTGTCAATACCGGTTTGAAGAGTGATTACGAAGAATGACCTAATATCAGATCGCATCGGAGTCGTGAGTCCTCACCTGTCATCGCGGAAGATAATCTCCCAGCCACCAACGTCGTTGAGGCTCTTTCCCTCCCTCGCCCGCACAAAGTTGCTCACAATCTGGATATCCCACCCAGGCCCCAGCAGCTTATCCAGAAGCGCCCGGATAACAGGCTCCATGCCTCCGCTGAGAATGACAATCGGGACGTTGTTGTCCTGGGCCCAGTTGTAAAAGTCCTTGAAGCCGGGATCGAGCTTAATGTTGGCCAGAAGGATGTCGAGACACTCGGGGAAGGGCGTCGTGACGCTGTCCAGCATCTCGCGGAACGAATCGCGAAAGTTGACTCGGCCGTGGAGCGTGTCGGCGTTGCCCTGCTTGCGCTTCTCGGCGCCGTAGCCCAGGTTGTCCGTCATGTAGTCGTTGGAATCGGCGGTTGTGACGGTGCCGTCGAAGTCGGTGAAGAAGATGAACTTGGGGTTGGTGGCCATGGCCGGAATGTCGGTTGCGACGGAGCCCATTTTGGAGGATCTGGGAGGTTTGTGATGTGATATTGAAAGATGAAGATGGAGAGAAGGGGAAATTCTGGAGGGGCAAATAGATGGAGGGGCAGTTTTTCGGCGGCGATAAGATTGGCAGCCCGGGGGAAGTATGAGGAGAAGAAGGAGGTGTAAGATGACAACGCTTGGCCAAGACGAAGGAGAGAAGAAGGGCAAATATAGTACGAAAAGTCCGAAAAGGAGTCTAAATAAAAGTTTGAATGCAAATCGCCATCCCCTGTTGATTTTTGGTGAAAATCCCTCCTGGCGCAGCGCCGATCTGCCAACTATCCATGGATCAATCCCGCGTCCGCTGTGTGTCGTCATTTCTGGCGGCTTCACCTCGCTGAGATGCCCCGCCGCAGTGGTTTAGGGACAGGGGCCAGGGGCCGCGAGCCCCGCCAGGGCGCTAGAAGCCCGAAATAGGCCTTCTGGCAGACGGCGCACATCCATGTGGTTTTGATGAATTGAGTTTCAGTGATGGATGGATCCTGTTGTCAATGCCAGACTCTAATTCTACTGCGTGGTATCAACATCAATGCCTTTTGTATTTATCAATTGCAAAACATGTATATAGTCACTCTCAATCAGAATCAATTCCATAAACAAATGTCAATTCTTTTTCCCGGCCACCACTTCTGGCACCCGCATTTATACAGGCAGCACAAACCCACTAAGCCGCTCACATGCGGTGCCAACAATCGGCGCGCGAATTTTTGCGAAGGCGGTCTACACCAAAAAACCAGCCCGTCGTTGAGATCGGCCCAAAGACCCGGGCTCAGCCGGGGAAGCTGTCTGGGCTGTCTTTTCAAAGGTGGAGGCAACGGGAACATTATCGCTCACGCCTGGGCCTGTAAGCTGGCCACGACTGTCAATTGGTAGGGTGGAGGAGCACTACTCTTTTCTTTTCTTTTTCTTTTTTCTTTTTTTCTGTTTTTCCTTCTCTTCATTGCCCCGACGATTTACGGCTTTGGGTGTCAAGGCAAAGGGGCCAGACTAAGACAAATCCTAGCCCAGCCCAGACTTTGTCTGTCTCGGCTACGCAGAAAAAAAAAGACCTGGAGAAAATCCCCCTCCTACCAACCCCGGAAGCTGCACCGACATCCGGCGGTTCGAGCCCTTGAGGAACAAAGAAAAAACAGCGGTGCAGAGGCTTCTCGGCCCTGCGCTGGCAGATATGCAGCCGTTTGGCCGTGCTGTCTGGAGACATGGCAGGATAGGGCTGGAGCTGGCAGCAAGGCCTGCCCCCAGCGGCATCACCACAGCCCGATGGCCCTCGACGGCCTGCAAGCGGTGCCATGTCCAGACCATCGTCTTCCCTCGCTTCTACTCTTCTTCTCAGCCTCCCAACGACGCCGACAAACCCCCCGTTCCCCCTCAATCCGCCCCCAAAGCAGCCGACAAACCGGCTGCAACCGCGAAAAATGCAACTACCGAACCCCCCGCCGCCGCCGGTGCTTCATGGTCCCGGCCAAGCTGGCTGGAGCTGCCATCGATATCTGAGGAGCGCCGGAGTGCCCTGAACAAGAGATTCAGCGGCATCATGGACAATGTCCAGTCAAAGGTCCTCAATGCCTCGCAGAAGCTCAACGAGATCACCGGCTACACTGGCATCGAAGCCATCAAGGTGGAGAATGAGCAGCTCGAGACTGGCTTAGCCGAGGCCCAGGCCCGTGTGCGGGCGGCCAGACAGGCATACAAGACATCAAATAACAAGCGGGCGTCGACTCAGCGTGAGGTGACGACGCTGCTTGCCCGCAAGGATACATGGACACCAACAGATCTTGAACGCTTTACGGAATTGTACCGCACAGACCACGTCCTGGAGGGCGAGGTCGTTACGGCACAGGAAAACTTGACCGAGGCCGAGTCCGACGAGCAGAAGCTTAGCCAGAAGCTCAGCGCCGGCATCCTGAAACGTTACCATGAAGAGCAAATCTGGAGCGACCGGATCCGAAGGGCCTCGACTTGGGGTACCTGGGGCCTGATGGGCATGAATTTTGTCCTCTTTGTCGTTCTCCAGTTTGTTGCCGAGCCCTGGAAGAGGAAAAGGCTGGTCAAGGGCGTCGTGGCAGAGGAGAAGCGAGTCCTAGATGAAGTTCAGACCGAGCTGGCCGTTATCAAGGCCAACCTCGACCAGGTGGCCGCGGCCGCCGAGGTCGATAGGGTCAAGGCTCGTGAAAAGGAGGCTCAGAAGATTCTCAGCCTGACCAAGATCAGGGCTGTCTGGCAGACGACCGTGTCCGCTGTTTGGATTAGCAGCTTCCAGGAGTTGAAAGATCTCTTGTCGCGATGGAAAGCTCTTGTGACCGACCTCGAGGTGTGGAGGGCGGGTTTCGAATACCTGATTAGCGAGCGCAAGGTGGACATGCGCATGCGAGACGCATCCGCCCTGGTGCTGGAGGGCCTCATCACTGGCATATTCATCACATGGCGCATGGGAGCGTTGTTTCGAAGTAGTAAATGAAGGAGATGGATAGACATGTATTCTAACGATTCGACTCTTTGATGTAATATAGACACAGAACCATATGGGCCTTGAAGGGATATAACAAGGAGCTTTAGACACATATAGCGCAGCGGAGCGGATAGCCGGGCACGAATTACTATGTACATCCGGGGAGGGCTCTTTGTACAATGGGAAGGCTGCTATGAGGCCCAAAAATGCATTTTCTTTATGACAACAAAGACTTGGATACTTGATGGCAAGGCTGTTTGAATGAAGTGGCGATGAGGGTTGTGGAGGTGCTGGTCATGGCTTTGGTGGCGGTGGCAGAGATTCCAAAGTGCTTGCTGCTTATTACAGCTTCAGTCTGATGCCATGTACTAACTTGAGGCAATCAATCAATCTATCGAGGGCTCACCGACGGCACAATAAGCAGCCGTTCAGGTTTGCCTCAAAGTTCTCCAGCCACAGCAGCCTCGTCCGGATCTCGTTGCGAGAGTCCGGTCTGCCATTGCCTCCACCAAGCACTAACAAAGAACTGAAGGACAATTACTATTAGTATGACCTAAGAGAAGCGCCATGGCAAACGTCAAAGGCACCGCACAAGCCATTCAGCACCGGACACAAGCCTTGCCGAAATAACATGGAGCAACGTCATTCCGGTCGGTGTAACCCATGTCCTAGCAAAAAAGCGACCAATGCTGGGAGACAAATCTAGGACTTTTGACCTAGAGCTGCTAGGACTTTTTTTTTTTCTTTTTCACACTCGGTTTCGGTTTGTGCTTTGGGAACCGAAGGAGGCTTTTGCTTTTGCTACCCTTCGGGAGTTGCACAAAGCGAAAAGCTTCGTTCTAATGCAACCCCCCCGCCGTTGGAATTGCTCTTCATTCGCTCTCGGAGCTTTCGTGGTGGAATAAAGTTTGGGTTAGGGGGTTGGTGTGATTTTTCACAGGCCGATCGCCCATTGATCTTTGTTCTCCTGGGTGAGATCGAATGAATGGTTGGGATGAGGCGTCACGTGGAGCAGGTTGAATGGGAATGGAATGTCGTATCGGGCTGGATGGCTTTGTTGTTTTATACGAGAGGCCGCCTTTCTCTGTGACTGATCAGACATTTGAAGATGCTTTGTGCGTTGCCAAGCTGCTATGAATTGCGTGGCATGGCATCAATAGCTGCAGCTAAATTTCAAGGTTCTCTTATGATGAGCTCAAACTTTTGTTTGCTTTAGAGTTTGTTGATGCGTATATGGTTCCAAGTCTAAGTGAAGCTGTTGCATCATAATCCCCAGTATAAGGTCGGACAAGGTGCTACTTAGCACTCAGCACTAAATATTTGTCAAACGAGTTAATGGTAACTATATCGAAATGCCGTAGCTTCTTCTCAAAGGCCGTACTGTAGCTCCATGTTACGTTGTCCCGGCTGCAATTGTCTCAGACACGTCTTGTTTCTCGGTTTATGCAGGGTAGGCTGTTGCCGTTACCGTTAGCTTGGCCCGAGGTGAGGCGACGTTTGTGATGTGGAATCACATATTGCCTTAGATAGGAGCCCGACTGGACCAGGCACCAAATATGGTAGGAGGCCGACATGCTTGGTAACTGTTTGGTAATTAGGGAATGATTGTAGCAAGGGACGGCCGCTGATCCATCGTAAAGAACGGCATAGAATAATACGTTGATGCTATTTGTAACGAATCATGAACCGCCTCTTACAGCTGAAAGGGGGCTTCGGCTAGTTTCTCAAACGTTGCGGCCTTAGTCGGCAGAGGTCAAGAAGACGAGGCAAAGCCCAGTTTTCCCTACCTAGATAGTCCTATGAAGAAGCACCCCAGGCGGTGGCTGTAACGCAGAGAGTATCAACGAATATGCACTGTACATCTAAGATACACGAATTTTAAAGATCAGCACCAGCACTAGATACGGTTCATGTCGGGTAGATTTCAGTCCATCCAACAGCCCCCATCGTAGCAGCATCTCATCACCGCTGCTGGCTGCTGCCTTTAGGGCCCTCCACTGTCAGTTAGTGTCAGTGCCGCAAAACCGCCCGACATTGGCCATCATAAACCCCGCCACATGCCTAGCGACTCCCCCCCCATCACTGACGACATCCACAAAACACCACCTTTGACAGGCCAGGCACCTTGGCCTTTTTATTTTTTTCCCTCTTCCCACCGCAAGACTCTCTGCCCTGCCGCTCCCCAGGCATCTCGCCCAGCAGCTTCTTATTCCACCTCCCTCGCCTTGCCCGGCCGCTCCCGTCGTGCATCTAGTCGTGGAGCCGCTTGTTTTTTTTCTCTCTCCACCCGGATCCTCCTCCTCCTCTTCTCCTCTCCTCACCATCTCCAGACCGTCTTGCGCGTACGAATCGCGCTCCCCGCACCGCCGCCATGAATGAGGACGAGGCAATCCAGAGCATCAACAAGAAGATTGAGCGGGAGAAGGCTCTGATCAACGCCGCCAATGCCATGCGTTCGCAGACCAACAACGAGGCGGTGCGCTCTCGGCTCGACTCCCAGATGCGCGATGGCCGCCGAAACCTGCAGTTCTTTGAGGAGAAGCTGCGGGATATCCAGATGCGGAGGGTCGGCCAGGGCGTCGAGGGCATGTCTCTGGGCGGCGACGACGCCGGCGCTCCCCCTCCACCGCCCAAAGATGCCTCGTCGTCATGGGGAGACCAGGCGTCTTATGGCCAGCAGGGCCAGGCTGGGCCGCCCGATATGTCGCCCCCTCGACCCAACTTTGGCGCTCCGGGCCCTGGAGCTGCCTCCAAAGCTCGGCCCAACTTCACCAAGCTAGGTGCGTTCTACAGAGAGCTTCTATCGCCCTCACCTCGTATCCCCCGTCTTTTTTGTCTCCCGTCTCTCCCCGCCTTCCCCTCTTCTTCTCCATGGGATACGAGCTGTGGCTAACTAAGTCCATCTTGCGTGCAGATCTGATCAAGTATGATACCCCCTACCTCGGCCCTCGAATCCAGCACATGCTCTCGCAGATTCAGTTCAAGCTCAATGTCGAAGAGCAATATCTCAAGGGTGTTGAGAAAATGGTGCAGTTATATGGCATGGAAGGCGACAGGAAGAGCAAGGCAGATGCGGCTGCTCGTAGGGTTGAGAGCAAGCAGAAGATCCTTCTCTTGAAGCAGGCATTGAAGAGATATGAGGAACTGCACGTCGACATGGACTCGTCTGATGCTCAGGATGGTATGTACATTATGCAAAGAGGCAATGAGCCCCTTACTCACTAACACACTCTCTTCTCACAGACGACTCCATCAACACGCCCAACCTTCGCAAGCCTTTGAGCGGTCAGCTTTCCATTCGTGTTGTGGCCATCAAGGACGTGGATCACGCCACCACCGGGAGATTTGCTCGGGGTCCAGAAACATTTGTCGCCGTTAAAGTCGAGGACACTGTCATGGCCCGAACTAGAACCTCGAGAAATGACCGCTGGGAAGCCGAGTATCACAACATTGAGGTTGACAAGGCCAACGAGATTGAGCTCACAATCTACGACAAGCCCGGCGAGCACCCCATGCCCATTGCCATGCTCTGGGTCCGGATATCCGACATCGTCGAGGAGATGCGCCGCAAGAGGATCGAGGCCGAGATGAACAGCTCCGGCTGGGTGTCTGCTGACAGAATGGGCAGCTCTGGAGCTCCCTCACAGTTCCCGATGAGCCCAACCCAGGGGTCTTTCGGAGGAGGTGCCCCTCAGACGCCCGGTGGCCAGGGTCAGGGAGCACCATTTGGCGATCCGGGCCCTCAACCTCAAGTTGTCACTGGCCCCATCGATGGCTGGTTCAACCTCGAGCCGGCTGGACAAATTCAACTCGAATTCAGTTTCGTCAAGGAAAACCGAGACAAGAGACAGGTGGATCTCGGTCTGGGCCGAAAGGGTGCTGTTCGACAGCGCAAGGAGGAAGTTCACGAAATGTTCGGCCACAAGTTTGTCCAGCACCAGTTTTACAACATCATGCGCTGTGCCCTCTGCGGGGATTTCCTTAAGTACTCTGCGGGTATGCAGTGCGAAGATTGCAAGTACACTTGTCACAACAAGTGCTACTCCAGCGTTGTTACCAAATGTATCAGCAAGAGTAATGCTGAGACTGATCCTGACGAGGAAAAGATCAACCACCGCATTCCCCACAGGTTCCAACCCTTTTCCAACGTCACGGCCAACTGGTGCTGTCACTGCGGTTACATACTGCCTTTTGGCAAAAAGAATTGTCGAAAGTGTTCAGGTAAGCCACCATGCTACTCATATTCACTTCTTCCCTCCGAGAGAACTTGACTCACAATTTGATAGAATGTGGCCTCACGTGTCACGCCCAGTGTGTCCACCTGGTTCCCGACTTCTGTGGCATGTCCATGGCTGTCGCCAACCAAATCCTCGAGGGCATAAGGGTTCAGAAGCAGAGACAGCAAAAGACGACGTCGCTGTCGGAAAAGACGCTGCGATCTGGCGCCAGCAAGAGCCCGACGACCACCGGCCACGGATCATCTGCGTCGTTCTCGAGCGCGGGTGCTGGCTCGTCTCCCGGAACCCCCTCTGCAGAGGCTACCGAGGCAGCACGGCTCATGTATGCTAACCAGACATCGCCTCAGCGACCTGATCACCCCGGCCGTGCGCCCTCTGACCTCTCTGCTGCCGCCGCGGCCACCGCAGCCATGGCCGCCGCCCAGGGCCGCACCGGATACGACACCGCACCTCAGGATCCATATGCTCAAGGAGGATATGGCGGTGCTGCTCCCCAGCACCACAAGTACAACCCGGCGGACTATGCCAATGTGGATCAGGGATTCGGTGCCCAGCCGCCACCTCAGCAACGACCTGCTCCTCCTCAGCAGCAACAGCAACAGCAACAGGCTCCTCCTCCTCAGTTGCCCCCCCAGCAGCCACCCCCCCAACAAGCGCTGCCGCCGCAACCCAGCCAGCCCCAGTACCAGCAACCTGCCGCCCCGAAGCCGCAGTCCCCCGTGTCTCCTCAGGGAGCTGCCACAGGGCCTGGAGGTGCCCAGCGCAAGGCTCTGCCGTCTGCCACCGATCCTGGTACCGGCGCGCGTATTGGTCTTGATCACTTCAACTTCCTTGCCGTTCTTGGAAAAGGTAACTTTGGTAAGGTCATGTTGGCAGAAACGAAGCGATCCAGGCGACTGTTCGCCATCAAGGTGCTTAAGAAGGAGTTTATCATTGAGAACGACGAAGTGGAGAGCATTAAGTCGGAGAAGAGAGTGTTCCTCATTGCCAACCGCGAGAGGCATCCGTTCTTGACCAACCTGCATGCCTGTTTCCAGACCGAAACCCGTGTCTACTTTGTGATGGAGTACATTAGTGGTGGTGATTTGATGCTTCACATTCAGCGTGGCCAATTCGGTACAAAGCGGGCTCAATTTTACGCTGCTGAAGTCTGCTTGGCCCTCAAGTACTTCCACGAGAACGGTGTCATCTACCGTGACTTGAAGCTCGACAACATCATGTTGACACTCGATGGCCACATCAAGATTGCCGATTACGGTCTTTGCAAGGAGGACATGTGGTATGGCTCAACGACGAGCACATTCTGCGGAACTCCAGAATTCATGGCCCCTGAGGTATGAAGCACACGCCCTATCTTTCGTTGTTGAAATGAATGCTAACACAGCTGACTAGATTTTGTTGGACAAGAAGTATGGCCGCGCAGTCGATTGGTGGGCCTTTGGAGTCTTGATCTACCAGATGCTTCTGCAGCAGTCTCCCTTCCGAGGTGAAGACGAAGACGAGATTTACGACGCCATTCTCGCTGATGAGCCCCTCTACCCGATTCACATGCCTAGGGATTCCGTGTCCATTCTCCAGAAACTCCTCACCCGAGAACCCGACCAGCGACTCGGAAGCGGCCCTACCGACGCACAGGAGATCATGAGCCAGCCCTTCTTCCGTAACATCAACTGGGACGACATTTACCACAAGAGAGTCCAGCCGCCGTTCCTGCCCCAGATCAAAAGTGCTACAGATACGAGCAACTTTGACTCCGAGTTTACAAGCGTTACTCCTGTTCTCACCCCAGTCCAGTCTGGTAAGTTCTATGCTGCATTTTGCCCTCTTGTGGTCTGTCACGTTATGCTAACAACCACCTGCTACAGTGCTTTCTCAAGCAATGCAAGAAGAGTTCCGAGGATTCAGCTACACGGCGGACTTGGAATAGTAGAAACGAACAGAATTTGACTAAGACAACTAGTGGAGATAAAAGTTAATGGCGGCGGCGGCTCTATACACGCGAGCTTTCTTCTTGCTATCCTGCCGAGATGCGGTGCCGCGAGGTGCCTGATGGATCTTTGCAGACTAGTACGGCGAGATGACATGATGGCCTTTTGATAATACTTGCAGAAGGAGAAGAGATTTTGACGAGCGTTTTGTGTCTTTTTTCCCTCAGCAGTGGGAGTTGTTTCCCCCGTCGCTCACCAGGCTACGCTTTTGAGTCTTTACTTTCCATTCTTAAAAGGGCGACTTTCTTTTCTTTTTCTTACCTCTTGAAAGAAAAGCAAATCTCTTTGGGACTTGGGAATTACTCTTCATTTTTTCTTTACTTACTTAAACACTGATTGTCACGCATTTTGTTATTTTCAACATTCAATCTTCATTCTTCAGCGGAGAAGAAACTGACCATTGTTGCTTGCGGGGGAATTTGTTAGCGTAAGAAGTATACCTACTAATAGAGAATTTGATGCTATGTCTATGAAATGGTTGATTGGTTTGAGTCTTGTTGTGTGATGTTGAGTTGAATGTGAGATTTCATAGGCCGATTTGTAAAATACTTTCTTCACCTATTACGATGACTCGATCGCTAGTATACATGTGAGTTGTAGGCTGAGTGATAAAAAATGTCGTGATGAGAATTGGCTTCTATGGGATTATTTAGAGACTATAGAGATCCTCTTCTTTTTAACGTCTATATATAATATTTTTTTCTGTTTGTTTACATGTTATTGTTTCGTTGCTTCCGTCTTTTACTTTTCTTAGTTGGTGTACTCCTTTTGCAGCAGCTTGGCAATAGTGTTGAGCCTGTTGATGAATCATGTTAGCCCTCTTGAACTCCTGACTGTAGATAGTATTATCTGAAGATGAAAACTCACTGAATGTTGCTCGTGCCCTCGTAAATGGCACCAATCTTGCTGTCACGGAAAAACTTCTCAGCCAGACCCTCGCGCACAAAGCCCATGCCGCCCATCCACTCGACAGCAAGACTGCTCACGCGACCAGCAACCTGAGAAGCATACAGCTTCGCCATGGCAGCGTCCTTGATGAAATCCTGGCCAGCCTCCTTCTTGCGGGCAGCGTTGTAGACGAGGGCGCGTGCGGCGGCGATGTCGGTGTACGCCTGCGCAAACTGGTGCTGCATGCCCTGGAACTCGCCGATGAGGGAGCCGAACTGGCGGCGGTCGTTCCAGGCGTACTTGACGGCGTTTTCCCAGGCTCCCAGGGCGAGGCCGGTCATCTGGGCGGCGATGCCGATGCGGCCCTCGTTGAGGATGCTGATGGCGTACTTGTAGCCCTGGCCGCGCTCGCCGAGGATGTTCTCCTTGGGGACGTGGACGTCGTCGAAGTTGAGGACGCAGGTGCTGCTGGCGCGGATGCCGAGCTTCTTCTCCTTCTTGGCGATGGAGAATCCGGGGGTGCCCTTTTCGACGACGAAGGCGGTGATGCCCTTGTAGCCCTTTGATGGGTCGAGGTTGGCGAAGACGAGGAAGATGCCCGCCTCGACGGAGTTTGTGATCCACATCTTTGATCCGTTGAGGACGAAGCCATCAGCGGTCTCGGTGGCGCGGGTGGCCATGGCGAAGGCGTCTGAGCCGGAGACGGGCTCGGACAAGCAAAAGGAGGCGACGGTGTCGGTGGCCAGGCGCGGGAGATATGTGCGCTTGATGTGTTCAGAACCCCATTTCATAATGGCCGTGTTGCAGAGGGTGTTGTGGACGTCGCACATGACGCTGACACTAGGGTCCGCACGAGCGAGCTCCTCAATGGCGATGATGGCGGAAGTAAAGTTCATGCCCGCGCCGCCGTACTCCTCGGGGATCTCGATGCCCATGAGTCCTTGCTCGAACATTTGCTCGACAATGGCCGGGTCCATGGCCTCGGCCTCGTCCATCTCGCGGGCCTTGGGGAGGACGACGTCGGTGGCGAACTTGGAGACGGACTCGGTCATGGCGGCCTCGATCTCGGAGAGGTGGGAGATGGGCGTGGGTGGGATTTCCGAGATGTCGATGGGAGAGGCTGAGAGTCTGGGGGTGGTTGTGGCGAGATGGCGGATGGGGCTGAAGGCATTGTTAGCTGCTGATGGATTGGATATATTGAGGTAGTGTTGAGCTCTTCTTTTCTTACACATTGCTTCGGATGGCTGGACGGAGGACGCTGGTGACGGAGCTTCGCTGGGCGAGGGCCCGGCTGGAGCGCAGGGCAGGGCGCAGGGCCCGTGTGAATGACGATGACATGATTTTGGAGGTGAGCTCAAAGGATGTGGGGGAGAGGATGAGACCGAGGCTATCAGCTCTACGCAATGAGAAGAATGGAAACGAAAATAAAGACAGCGAGGCTAGGGATAAATAGAAAAGAAAAGAGAAGAAAAAAAGGGAGAGTAGGTATAAGCAATCGATTATCGCCGGGCCCGGCTCTTCACTTCTCTTTTTTACCCCAGCTGGTTCGTTGACCTGTGGTTGTCGGTGGATTCAGCCGAGGATAACCATTCTATCCGGGGCCGCTATACCGACGCCGACGGGCAGCGGGGCAGACAGGTGAAAAGAGGAATTGTAACGTGGGGTGAGTTTTGAGATGAAGAGCCGGGATTTAGCCGCACCGAGATGGAGACCCTTTTCACATGTCGCGCGAGGGGTTGGAGAAAAAAGGTACATTGTGTGAAGTACCATTCTGTGTGTCGGAATGCGGCTGATCTGGGGTTCCGGGATTCTTCAAGGTCATGTGACTACTCTTCAATTCAGCCCACTTGCAAGATTTGGTGATGGCTGCATATTGATGGTCGATTGATAGCAGAGGCGCAACGACAATCGCCAACAACTCAATTGCACATACAACACAACAAAGGGGATTTTGCTTTTAAGAGCAACAAAAGCCCCCAATTACGAAGCCCATCATGGCTTCCGCACTCCTCCGCAGCTTCTTCTCCCCCGCCCGCCAATCCCTCACATCGACGACTCTTCTCCCCTCAACATCAATATCCTCCAGATTCCAAACCTCTCCCTCGCCGCTCCTCTCCCTCGCCCAGCGCGCATTCTCAACAACCCCCGCCCCGCAAGCCACCCTCAACCAAGTCCTGCGCGGCATCCGAAAGGGCAAGCGAGCTCGTCACGCCGTCTCGCCCGCGCTGTCCAACACGCACTGTCCCGCTCTCAAGGGCGTGTGTCTGCGTGTCGGCGTCGTGAGGCCCAAGAAGCCCAATTCCGGTGAGCGCAAGACTGCGCGTGTCAAGTTATCCTCTGGAGCCGTCGTGACGGCGTATATCCCTGGTGAAGGGCACAATATCCAGCAGCATAGTGTGGTGCTTGTGAGAGGGGGCAGAGCGCAGGATTGTCCTGGTGTGCGGTATCATTTGGTGCGAGGAGCATTGGATCTGGTATGTTTGAGATTGACATTATGATTTTGGGATTTAGAGTGCTGACTTGAGTTTGTTTTAGGGTGGTGTTGCGAGCAGGACGACGAGCAGGAGTAAATATGGTACCAAGAAGCCCAAGAAGGCTACCGTTGGTTGAGTTGGTATATGAGTGGATGGAGAGCAAAACGATATATGAAGATGACGGATTTCTTGCGCAGATGAGGGAAATGTTGATCTAGACATTGGACCGCCATGTATAAAAATACCATAGAGCAGCACAAGAGATGAGCACTGTATAATACACATAAAAAAGAACAACATATAATCACTCTTGAAAGGGCACATGTCAAGAGAAACAAAAGTCACGTCAAACAAACATCCTCGTCACTTTCCATTTCACCCTATACTATATTTACACCAGCAATCATTGTCCAAATCGTGTAAAGCCAGCAGACACAGACGCCCCTTTATACCTCCCGCAGTTTAAAAAAATACCATTCCCTTTTTTTGTTTTCGTGTCTTCTCATAGTCCCCCTTTAATTCATGCGTGCATGCACATACACATGCACATGCACTTGGTGTGTGAGACGTGCCTGCGAATTAAACTCGAGTAAGAATAACTAAGCGTACCCGCCCGTCCCATTGAAAACTTGATCACTGGTCAAGTATAAAAGCTTTTCCATCCCATCTCTAATCCCGCTGGTTCTCCCAGCCCTCGGGCTTGTCCATGCCGTTCATGTCAAAGAACCGAGACGTACCTAGGTTAATAGTTAGCAAATGCTCCCACTCTCCCATACTACGTTCAGCAAGGGCCAACTTACAAGAATAACCCCTCCAATCGAAATTCTCCTTAGGATCGCAATGGCAGCGAAGGTCGATTCTTGTCTTTTCGCCAGTGGGGCAGTGAGTAAAGGGGACGTGCCAGTAGGCAATGTCGTTGAAGAACTGAATCTCGCTCTTGTTGAGCATCAGGCCAGCAGCAATGGAGTGCACGGGAGCATCTCCCCATCGCTCGTAGAAGAAGCCGCCGTCCTTGTCCAGGGACTCGAAAAAGTCAATGTACTGCTTGCTTCGCAGCCATTCCAGGCTGCCAATCTCAAAGTTGGACCACTGTCATCCCTGGTTAGCCATATTCTGGTTCGAGATCAATCAATAAGGGAACGCTTACAAAGTGGCAGTTGTTGTAGGTTTCACCACCGTCGTCACTCAGAAACTTCATCGAGTTGTCCTCGGCAATGTGCTCCGGGTGGTTCTTCATAAACTTCTTGGTGCTCTCCCACAGAGTGGCAATGGTGGCCGGGTACTCGTACAAGCTCAGCACAAAGCTGTACTTCTTTCCATTCTCAACCATGAGGCGGAAGGGGTCGTAGTGGATGTCGCAGTAGAGCTCGATGGAGGGCTCCACGCGCCAGTAGTATTCATAGTTCATCATCAGGGGCTGGCGGAAGAAGAAGCCCGACTCGAAGCGGCACATGTGGCGGTAGCTGACCGAGTCACCGTAGATGATCTTGCGCTCAGCCATGTCCTCTCGCACCTTCTTGGCCTTGTCCTGGTCGATCCACTCGGGGAAGGACCAGTGCTCGGGAGCAATCTCGCCATAGTATGTCTTGCCGGACACCAGAGACGTCGTCACCTTCTTGAAAGTGCTGTCAAAGGGCTTGTCGTTGAGAAAGACCCAGTCGTAGTTGTAACGTCGGTTGAAGCGGTCCTCGACCTGGCGGATCGAGCGAGCAATATCCCAGACGTCGCTGTTTCGGGCGAGGGTGACAAAGGTGGCGTTGACTCGGGGGCCGGGGGCAATGCCCACCAGGTCGTTCCATCCGGGGTCGTTCGGGGTCAGGGCAAGAGGAAAGTCCTTTGCATTGCCAGAGGGAGCCTTTGGAGGCGCGGGCTTGGAGACATCTTGGGGTTGCTGGTTGGGGCCTGATGAGAAGGCACCCTTGCTAATGTCCACGCCCTCGTACTTTGAATTGGAGACGAAGTAGAAGACTAGAATCGTCTTTGCATCCAGGTTAGCATTTCCCCAATTGTGCATGCGTCATCGTGTCTTTTGCCTTTTTGCATTAAATGGGTCGGGGATATTGGAGCCACGTACAAAGAATGCGATAAGTAGGTAGCGCACATAGCGCGCATTTGCAGACGCCATGATGGTGCGTGAGCGGCAACAATTGCCAGGAAGAAGACGAGCGGTTGGAAGAAATCAACGATGTCGATGGAGAGTGGAAAAGGAGCCGCTTTTGTTTCTGGGATGGAGCGAAACAATCGAGACAGGGGTGGCGCACAGCGTCTGGGATCGTGGACAGATGCTGTTAGACGCACATGGCCGGGTTGTATCGAATCGCTAGAGATTGAAGGGAGCCCCGTGCAGGAGGAAATTCAAGCCAGGCCGCTGGCTGGTTTGGGTCGGGCAGCCAGAGCAGCAAGTCGGTGATGATGAAAGTCGTCAATGAAGAAAAGAAAAAGGCCTGAAACGAGAGAAGATGAAAAGGAGGACAAAGATTGAGGCGGGTATCCGTAGATAATAAGTGGGAGGGAAAGGGCCCGTCAATCCTTCAGGTTCCAGAGAGCGGCTCGTATCTTGCTAGTAGCGGGTTAGCAGCTGCAGACGACTCGGCCGGCATTACGCAGCTGAGTCGGCCAGGCTTGCGTGTGCTAAAATCCCCTAACCGTCAACCACAGGGAGCTATTGGCGTTGCCAAGTACGCGGCCGGTACATGCGCTCGTAAAGACAGATTGGCCCCTTTGAGGTGGCAGTGGCTGGTAAAGCCACAGCGATTGGGCCCATGTACTACAAGCAGTTGGAGTATCGACAAGTACCTTGGCCGTACCCCTTATAATACTACTCCGTACAGATTAAATCAACTCGATGGATCATGGAAATTGTTGCTGCTCAGGTTCAAGCTCAGGAGACGGCAATCCGGAATCTTGGGCGGATAAGGCTGTGCTAAGCAGTGCTGTGCAGTGCCGGGAAATGGCAAAGGGGGCTGACCGGCCAGCCCAACAGAGGCCTCAAATTGCTGTCTGCTTGATTTGGTGCGACATGGAGCAAGAAGAAGCGGTATGAAAGACGATGCCAGAGTACAGAGCAATACCGAGGTGGTACCTGACCTGATGCCAGTACCAAAAGGAGACATATTCTCGGTCACACAATGACTGGCACGCGATGCATCTCGCCAACCAACAGCAAATACATGATACATTATGCTTCCCTCTGTTCTAGGTGGCATTGGATCTCTCGCTGTAACTGAAGCCCCTGTAACCACTAGCGCACTGCTGTTTCGCAGTGGAGGCTCAGCACTGATCGTCGCCCAACCCTGTCGACTAGCTCGGCGGAAGGATCGTGGAATGATTCAATGTAGACGTCTGGTGGCTGAGTGCGTAAGGGTATATATCTCCTAGGTATGCACTACATAACATCCTTCGATTCGTAGCATAGTGAGGCCTTGTAGACAAATTAAAACACTCAATGCAAATGCAACAATGATTGTTATAACCAGAGCAACAATTGATGGATTCAGATCGGCGGATACCTGTTACGGACCCCTACATGGTACTGCACATGTACATGCACGTACGGGTCATCCTTGTCCAAAGATTCTGTACAAGTACTCGTAAGCCGGGTGTCCGATCTCGTCATGTAGGAGATTGGCTGCTGAATGGCTTGGGGAGATCAGACACTGGAACACAGCCAAGCGAGCGTCCAAAAATGAAACACGTCACAACTACATGTACGTATGTATGTACCTGGTAGCGATTGAAGAAGGGAGTGGCTCTTCAGCTATCCAGCATTCCATGTCTCAAACATACAGCTATCTACACATAGTGGTAATACCAGATGCTGGAGGAATATTGCTCTGGTAGCAGATCCTCAAGGAATTGGATATCTCCTAGGTATTACTTGGAGAAAAATACTCGGAGAACATTGAACTATTGTTTTCTTCACCTTGTCTGTATGGAGTCATGGACCACCTAATAGTATCTACACTATCGATCCAGTAGGTATCCATAAACAAATAGTTGAGTTTTTGTCTCCCACATAATTCGAGAAAAAAAAAAAAAGCCACAATAACCTTGATATCCATTCAATTGACGTAATTTGTAATAATCTACCGTTTCATGTTTTATTCAAATAAATCTTTTCATGATTAATTCTCATAGCTATTACACGATTGGATTTTATGCAGCTCGTTCTCGTTGCCCCTCCATGCGCGAGGCCACGTGACCCCACGCCGGCTGACTGTTCTGTTTCCTCCCACATGTGGGGGTATTCGAGGACGTCAGTCTCTCACCAAAACCGCACAATTGGCCTCCAGGCGCTGTGCTTTCGCTTCGCCGCCTCGAGTTTCTGGATCGCTGCTCAGCTGCGCCTTGTTGGACAGGCCGCATTTTGACAAGGAGCTCCGCGTTTGGTCAGCTTCTTGCTTGTGCTCTTGGACATCCTCGGCGTCGCAGCGGGAAGACACCATGATAGGTTTGTGCGCTTTTCAAGTCCTCGCCATCCCTTCACTATCTTAGCGGTACGTCGCCTTCTGCTGCCTTTGCCCCTTTGCCCTGTTTTCTGCCGTCGCCAGAGGCCATTCTGGCCAACAACTGGTGGGGAGTCGTTGGAGAGGGGAAGCTGCGTCTGATATTCGAGCCTTGTCGAGGCCTCGTCCCTTTCAGCCTTGCCGGATGGGCAAGACAACACATCGCGCGCAGAATTGCGGGGCCACTCCGGGGCTCAACAATCGCTCCAGCTCACCACCGACCCTTTAGCTTTGGCGGATTCTACCACTGGCAGCTCAGAGTCTAAATAAGCCCCGCGAACCTTTCTCTACTTCTTGAAAATTGTTTCATACAAAACCTTGTTCACTAGACTAACAACATCATTACTAGTATGTTAAACATATAATTCCTCGTTCAACAATCCAACATGTCTTTCTTCGGCTTCGACACCAGTGGCCGTGGGCATAACACGGCCGCACCAGGCTTTTCCCAACCGCATGATCCGTTCGCTGGCCTCTCTGGTCACCACGATGACGGCGGCGATGCCCTCGACTTCGAAGACACCTATGATGGCCTTGGAGATCAGCTAGACGATGCCGACGATGCTTTCAACGACGACACATTTGGCGGTGGTCCTGCCGATTCTGGTTCTGGTGCTGCAAAGGTTGGCAAAGACTTTGACTTCTTTGGCCAGACGGCCAAGGTTGCCGATGCCATCGAGGAGGAGCATCTTCGCTTCAACCGGTTGCAACCAGCCGCACGAGCCAATGTTTCCCAGACCCAGGCTCAGCCCATCGGCATACCTTCCCAATCGTATGCGCAACAGCCCTATGAACAGCAGGCGTATGGACAACAAGCCTATGAACAGCATCAGTATCACTATGCTGAACCCATAGCGACACGCCCTCACCGGACTGGCTACGAAAAGTACAATGAGCCCGAGCCTCTTCCGGATCTGCATGTCGACCAGAGCATCTGGGGTATTGGCCCCTCCAAGGCTGCGGCTATCCCAATCCCCAAGCCTTCTCCCCAGCCCGCGCTTTCGGCCAGTGTTGGAAGAAAGGTGATGAGCCTGGAAGAAGTTGAAGCAGCCATGCGCGCCCAAGTCAAGCCCTCGCCGCAGCCAGCAGTCTCCGAGCTTGCTTCGTACCAACAAGCCTCTGCTGGTTATCCGCCTGCTCAGCATGCATCTCCTCACCCCCAGCACGGCCAGCCGCAACCCGTTACCATCCTGCAGCGGCCTCAAGGCTCACAAGCAAAGGCTTCGCCTTCTCTCGCCAACAAGCTGCCCACCCCTCCTGGGCAGCAGGAGCAATACCACAACCTTCAGCAGCAGCCTGCACCTGCAGTTCAGCCTGTGCAGATTCTTCAAAATCCCAAGCGTATGTCTACTGAGGCGCGCATCGCAGCAGCTGCCCAACAGGATGCTGCGAAGATGGCGCAGTTGAGCGCTCATCCTCAGTTGGCCCACATGTCCGAGGAGGAAAAGGTTGCGTTCTTGGATCAAGAGACCAAGCGTGCCAAGCGCAACCACAAGATCTGGTTGCTTTCCAAGGACAACGGTGTGATGACTCCCCAAGACAAGAACTTCATCACTCGTATTCAGCTCCAACAGCTCGTCTCCGCCACGGGCAACCCTGTCGAGCAGGGATCCGACGCTTCACTCTCGGAGGACTTTTACTACCAAGTCTACAGCCACATTCGTGCCGGTCAACGTCAAAACCCCAGCCAGCCTCTGAGCAACTTTGCTCAAACCTACCTCTTCCAGACTGGTGGTCGTCATGGAAACATGCGCCGCCACGGAAGGCCCGCGGAGAATCATATCCAGCGCATGGAGCAGCAGGTCCAGCGAGCTGTCGAAGCCGCCAAGAACAAACCCAAGAACCCCCAGCTCGTCATCGCTGGTAGCTTGGGCAAGATATCCTTTAGCAATGCCAAAACCCCAAAGCCCTTGCTTAACATCAAGCGCGCGGCGGAGAACGAGCCCCATCACAACCGAGCTGGAAGCGGAAAGAAGTCGCCTGCCAACGGCCTTGACCGCAAGACGATTCTGCGAAATGCCGAGCGGGTCTACGTCACCTTGATGAAGATCGAAGACCACGTTCGACTTATGCCACCTCCTATCACGAATCAGGCCGACCAGGAGCTTCAAGAGAAGCACCGAGAGTGGGCAGCGGGATTGGAGGCTCTCAACTCCCGGCTTTGGGAAGAACTCAAGGTGCACGAGCCCATTGGGGTCGTCGTCCCTCACCCCTTTATTGCCTTTTTGTCTTGCGCCAAAGGCAAGAAGGCTATCCCTCGAATCTTTCCTCATCTGAGCTTCGAACAACGCACCACCATCATGACCATGATTGTCTACCACCTCGACCAGCTGGATGTGGTGAATGGCGCTGCCGTGACCAACGACGAGCCTACTCTTAACGCGAGAATGCGAGAGAACATTGACCTGTTCCTATCCACTGTCATGCCATCGTTGATGCAGTACTTTAACGATACTGGACTGGATATTGTGGACGGCGTCTTGAACCTGATTGCCACCAATCTGAACGTTGATCACATCGCCAAGACCAGAGTCGGCGTTTCTATGCTCACACTAATTCTCAGCCGTGCCGTGCTTCTCAAGCAGACTGGTGGCGGCTCCCCTGAACAGTGGGAGAAGTGGTAAGTTGCTCAGCTAAACTTCTCTGACAAATTATAAGCACATTATGGCTAACATTCTCTATAGGGATCAAACGTACGAAATCTTCTTTAGCCGACTCGAGATGTCGCTGCCCTACATGTTCCCCGGCAGCATCAACACCGGATCAGACGTGTACGTGTGGCAGCTCCTCGCGGCTCTTGGAGTCAGCGCCAGCAACGACCAACAGACTCGCCTGGTCCTTGCCGTCAAGGATCGTGTCATTGGCACCATCTCTCTCGCAAAGACGCTCCCTCCAACAATGGCAACGGAGCGCCTCAGCAGCGTCAACTTGTTCTTGCACTCGATTGGCTTGGACGTGGACATGTTGATGGGACAGTAAATGAGAAAAACAGGGCCCGGGAACTGGTCTTTACATTATTTTGATGGGAGAAACTCGACTACAAAAATACATATTTTTCGTTAGAAACATTGCAGTGGGTAAAGCAAGTTGGAAGGATTGGACTAGCAGTTGTTGTGCTCGTGCTATGGGATGGGTAAAAAGATAATCTGGACGACTTGGAGGGAAACTTGTCGTTTTGCATTTATTCAAAAAAGGGAGCTTGTAGTGCTGCAAGGGTTGCTAGTCCGTGGGCAAATGAGCGGGATATTATCGTTTGATCTTGTCATGTTGTACTACTACTATACCAACGAGTGGATGGGGATGATACCGAGTCACGATCGGGGTGGTGGTGTGGCTGTGGGTGGGTGAGTCGTTAAGCTCGAATTTCGATCCTTGATATGAGGACAATGCAACTTTTTTTTTTTCTTGATTAATCACTTGACATAGTGTGTGTGGATTTTAAATTCGAGTTGTGTTGAGTCATGGATATGAATGGTATTGTATTTTATGTAGATCCAACCACCCAGCTAGAAAAGTATATATATGATATAGCACATGTTTGACAATTAGAAACTCAAGAACTCCGCATAACACCTGATTCCATGCAAAAAGAATGATGACCGATCCTAGAATGATTAAGCGCCTCTCGCTCGTCCACCTCTTCGAGCAGCCAACGCCGCAGCCGCACCAGCTCTAGGACGAGTCGTTCTCGGGGGTTGACGAGGCTCCTCTGCCGGCGGCGCAGCAACAGCGGCAATGGGCTCTGGCTTCTTCTCAACGGGCATTTCTGGTACGGGATCAGGCTTCTTGATGCCGCTAATGGATTCAAGAAACTGCGTATCATCCCACTTATTGCCCAGCGTCGGGACGAGCTCCTCCAGATCCCTATCCGCATCCGCAGCGGGCGCACCTGACTCACCCGCGGGATCAGGTCTCGGCCGGAGGAACAAGCTGTCGTTGTAGACCTCCCACGCAGTCTCCTCGTTCTCGTCGGTGTAGCGCATCTTGCGCCATGGCTCGGTCTGGACGGAGCGCAGTCGGTCGGCCATTGTCTCCGTGGAGACACCGTCTGCGCCCTCGGCGGTGGTCTTGATGGTCATGTGGATTGCGCGGGCGGTGGGGGCTGCCGGGGCAGCGCCGTCCTTTGATGCTGCGGCGGAGGATTGGCGTTCTTGCGCGGTGGCAGCGTCGAGGTGGTGCAGTTGAGGGCGGAGGTGGATGAGGTTTGATACGGGGGTGAGATGGAGGTCCTCTGTTTAGAAAGAATTTTTGTTAGTTGGGAATTCTATATCCTGAGAAAAGAAAGAAAGATGGTTTGATGACGTACTGCCTTGGAAGACGCCGACCATGTACTGGACCTCGTCGGTATCGGGATACTGGCCACCCAGCGTCTGCGTGCTGAGGACCTTGCCCTGGCGCACGGCATCGTTCCAATCGAGGTTTTCATCCTCTTCGACGTCGCCCTTCTTCCTGGGCGCGCGCTGCTGCACGGCACCAACACCGAAACCTCCCGCCAGACCGTGACTGCCGCCATTCTTGACGGCCATGGAGTTTTGTAGCGTGCGGCCCCAGCGGAGGCCCTTTTCGCGGTCGTACGCGGTGGTGTTGTCCATGGGCATGTCGATTTCGACCATGCCCGAGTGTTCCTTGAGGCGCAGCTCGGTGGGGGGCGGGCGAGGCGTGCTGTCGGTTCGGTTGGGGTGTTGGAGGACGAGGAGGCGGCGGCCGAGGGGGAGGGCTGGATTGAGGAAGACTTGGTAGCTTGCGGTGATGGGGTCGTCTTCGTCGGCGTCGTGGGCGGCATCGTGGTCGTGTTTGGGGTTGTCGTTGACAATGTCCATGAGGTCGGGGTCTATGTTGGACATGGTGGCTTTTTTGGAGGGTTCAATTGGGTGGTTCTGTGGGTGGGTATAATGTGAAGATTTTATAAATGGATATTATCACAAGGAGGGAGATTTTATGAGAGAAGTCAATGGTTGTATCAAGTGTTGTGATGATAGCTGGTGATGTGAGTCGTCGGCTGCGAGTTGGAGGTGGGGTGTCTTTGGAGAAATTTCCTGGCGGCAGCTCTTATCGGCGCTTATCGGGGGCCCTGCATCTGTGCTGAAAAATCGGGACTAGCTTCACCGAGCCGCTCCAGACCTTGGGTGAGGTTAAAAATGCTGTGAAACGATGACTTCCTACAGGAAGTGGAGGAACAGGAGGTGTAGGAAGTCACCCGAGGTGGTGCGTAATTGTCAGGCATCCCCATTTACAAATAATACTGCGTTGTAACTTGGCCCGACCATGTAGAGCCAATTTATTTCTTTTATGAAGTCCAAAAGCGATTTCCGCATTGGTGATACCACTATACAACGTTTACTACCTACCAGGCACTTTACTGATTCAGAGTTTCGTAACGTAAAGTACCGCACCTTACGCCTGAATTGGCACGCACATTCTAAGCTAAGATATATACAAGATCCATGCAATATGAGAGCCATCAAATACTTTATCTCATATCTGTTGTACAAGTAGGAGGATATAACCTAGTGAATAGATAGGGTATCAGCTACGTGTTCAATAAATATGTTGTATGGGTTTGCCCGAGAATAGCAATCTGGGTAACTTTTATCCTGAAATCTGCAAAAGGATATTATTACAGCCTGATCCAACAGCAAGAAGGTACATTAGAAATGTACCCCAGAAGAACACTAGGTCTAAACAACCAATTATTACAGGATTAATAAATTAATTATAAGCCACCTTAGATAGATTACCTTTAGTAAAATAATCCTAGACTTAGGCTTACGATCCTAAAAGTAAGCTACTAGGAATAATTAAATATATAAGATTTAATTTTTTATATTCTTTAGATAACTTAAATAAATAATTATTAATAAAACATTAAGATTAAATATAAACTAAATTTTTATTATATTTTACTTACTTTATAATTATATTTACTTAAAGTTATTTTTTATTTTTTTTACTAATATAAATTAATTAACCTTAGTTTATTACCTTAGGAACTTACCTTATACTATTTAATATTAAATTAAGATATTATATATTAATAACTTTTATTTAAAAAAATATTAAGTACCTTTAAGTAATATAAACTATTATACCTAAAGTAAGACTAGCCTTTAAAACCTTAGTTATTAACCTTAGTATATTTATTAAAAATAAAAATAAAAATATTATTATATAAA